>NC_028639.1:39445862-39477156 GCF_001406875.1 Solanum pennellii | reverse complement strand
AAGCCATGGATGATGAGATGAGGTCACTTGAGAAGAACGACACATGGGTGTTGACTGAGTTACCTGCAGGGAAGAGAGCTTTGCTGAACAAGTGGGTGTTCAGAATCAAGACTGCACCAGATGGCAAAAGAAGGTTCAAGACTCGTTTAGTGATTAAAGGATATTCACAAAGGAAAGGTATTGATTGTGCTGAAATATTTTCTCCTGTTGTGAAGTTAACCTCTATTCGAATTCTGTTGAGTATTGTTGCATCGGAGAATTTGCATCTTGAGCAAATGGATGTAAAAACAACGTTTTTACATGGAGATCTGGACAAAGAGATCTATATGCAGCAACCGGAAGGATTTGTGGTTCCAGGCAAGGAACACATGGTGTGCAAGCTCACCAGGAGCTTCTATGGACTAAAGCAAGCACCAAGGTAGTCGTACAAGAAGTTTGACTCCTTCATGACCAAGAGTGAATTCTGCAAAGCTGAAAAGGATCCTTGTTGTTACTTCAAGAAATAGACTGATTCATATGTCTTTATACTCTTGTATGTGGATGATATGTTGATTGCAGGACCTAGTATGAGGGAGATTAACAATCTGAAGACAAGGTTGTCTGCAGCGTTTGAGATGAAAAATTTGTGTCCAGCGAAGCAGATTTTGGGGATGAAGATTTCTCGGGATAGATCTGCTGGCACTTTAAATCTATCTCAGGAGTTGTACATTGAGAAGGTGCTGAGCAGATTCAGGGTTAATGATGCTAAACCCAGGACTACTCCATTGGCAAATCACTTTAAATTGTCAAAGGAGCAGTCACCCAAGACTGCCGAGGAGCGTGATCATATGGCACTTGTTCCATATGCTTCAGCAGTTGGGAGTTTGATGTATGCTATGGTTTGCACTAGACCTGATATAGCACATGTAGTGGAAGTTGTTAGCAGGTACATGGCGAACCCTGGGAAAGAGCATTGGGAAGTTGTGAAATGGCTTCTGAGATATCTGAGAGGTACATCCAGTACTTCACTTTGTTTAGGCAAAGGCAAGGTAACTCTACAGGGTTTTGTGGATGCTGATCTTGGTAGGGATGTTGACTCGAGCAAGAGTACATCCGGTTACATTTACGCCATAGGTGGAACAACAGTGAGTTGGATGTCCAGGCTTCAGAAGTGTGTTTCTCTTTCATCTACTGAAGCTGAGTATGTGGCAATAGCTGAAGCTGGGAAAGAGATGATATGGCTGGCAGATTATCTGGAGGAATTGGGCAAGAAGCAGAGCAAGAAGATTCTTTACTCAGATAGCCAGAGTGCTATACAGTTGGTGAAAAATCCAGTCTATCATCCGAAGACAAAGCACATCAGAAGGCAATACCATTTTACTCGCAGGGCAGTGGAGGATGGTGATATGTGCTTGGAGAAGATAGAGGGTGCNCTGAGTGCCATATAGTTGGTGAAAAATCCAGTCTATCATTCGAAGACAAAGCACATCAGAAGACGATACCATTTCACTCGCAGGGCAGTGGAGGATGGTGATATGTGCTTGGAGAAGATAGAAGGTGCAAAGAACCCGGTAGACATGTTGATGAAATGTGTTGATGTTGGGAAACTGGGTTATGCAAAACCTCGGTTGGTCTTCTGTGGTTGTTTCTACAGATATTGCGGTGCGGTAAAGATGTTGATGATGAAGAGTCTTTTTTTTTTGAGAATGTATTTTTTGGATGACTGAATCAGTCTCCAAGTGGGAGAATTGTTAGNTTAGAATGTATTTTTTTTGATGACTGAATCAGTCTCCAAGTGGGAGAATTGTTATGTTGTGGAGCCTGATTAATATATATAACTGTTTATGCGGTTTAACCTCTGCGGTGAGGTTCCGAAGGAGGGGTTTGGGGCAGCGGCCCGGCCTAAATATTAGGCTTTACTATTTATTCTCCATTTATTCTCTGTAACCAAAAATACTCTGATTTATTAATANATGCGATTTACTATTTATTCTCCATTTATTCTCTATAACCTAAAATACTATGATTTATTAATATAAATATACCCCACCAACATGGAAGTTTACTCACGGGGTGTTACCACGAAATATTGGGTTTTCTCTTTCTCTCTCTAGATNTTTACTCACGTGGTGTTACCACGAAATATTGGGTTTTCTCTTTCTCTCTCTAGATCTCTCATCTCCTTCTCTTGAAAGTTCTTGTGTTCTTCATTCATCAAGTGTGTGTGCGTGAATTCGATTCTAACAGTATTATTATGTGACAAGTAAGTTTCTTTTTCTTTTTGGAAGACTCTATTACGGTCATAATTCTATGTTATTTTTGAGTAGTCCTAGTACCTTCTAAATTACTCAATCTATCATCTCCTATAATCTCTTTTTGTTATAAATTTCTCTGCGTGCACACATGTACCACCATATATACCCTTTTTTAGAATATTTTTGTCCATGATTATTATATTAGATATAACAAAAATTTGTATAGTTTAAATTCATTTAAAAAATTATCTGAATTGTAGGCTTCAAGTTATTTATTGTTACATTACGTGCATGCATTTTGATATTTTCCTTGGAAAATATCAGGGTGGTTGTTGTTTTGTTTTACAAGCAACAAATATGCTATTTATTTTGTGATCTCTCCAATATTTAACATGTTCGGTATTTAACCTCTTCATAAAGTTCAATAACTGATACTTAGATAGGTTCTTAATTTTCATTACAGGTGATCCTTATATATAGCTAAAATTGTCGAGGCGGCTATATCAATCTACAGATAGTTATGTGTTCGTACTTTTCCAGGTGAATCTTATGTCTATTTAAATTGTTATTGATATGCATCTAAGAACCAAAGGAAGCAATGCATAAAAAAGAGCATTAGCGGCAATGAATTAACGATTGTCGCTAAATATGTATTTTTAGCAGCAATTAACATTGTTTGTATATGTCTCTAAAGTATTTAGCGACATTGGATCAAATGACACTTAAATAATGATGGTAATGATTTTAGCACTCTTTATTAATGTGTCTATTTATTGTCGCCAAAATCTTTTTTAGTTCTAGTGAGTGCATTCCATTAAAAGAATTCATTTTCCATGCTTAACTTAATCTTGATGTTATTCTTTTTTCCTTGTTTTGTTAAGGTTGGGTATATTGGTATGATGGTTGAATCTTTGAATGACTCATACGATTATATCTTGTTGGATTCAACTTCATTATCTTCACTCTTAAATCTGTTTCTCGAGTAAACAGAGGATAGAGGGAGCAGTGTACAAGGATCAAGAGAACTAATTAGGACGAGGCTGGACTCAATGGGGTAAGTAGATTGTAGAAATTAGTTTGTTATGATACATTGTTTAATCATCATACAGTGCGGTTAAATGGTACAAGAAAATTGATGTACCAAGTTTGAGTTGATCTAACTATGAAGCTTAAGAAATATGAGAGAGCCTATGTCGTCAAATTTGCATGCAGGCACAAGACACAATTAATTGGTTTGAACCACCCGTGCACATAATTTTTGAAGATATGTATTTGCCCTTCCCTAAAGTTTCATATATATGATTTCTACTCTCACATAAATCATACCATCATCATTAAGTTTATGCACTTTTTTTATCTTTATATTTTTATTTGCTGTTTTGTCGCTTTTCTTTATTTCTTTGTTGATACCCTTCGGCAATAAACGACTATGCAAAGAAAACATCATATGGAAACACCGACTAAGCAAAATATTCACCACATGAAAATATAAAATGTTGGGCTACTGCAAGAAAGAGTATTTTTCAGAAGTGACAACTTACCTGAGGAAGTTGTCATAAAAGTTGTATATTTCTTCCATAGACAATCTATTGGTACAAACACTCGCCAATTCAAAATGAAATTTCTTTTGTTGATTATTGATGTGTATCCATTTTTTGTGGTAACAGATTTCTTCGGTGCTGTGAGAGAAGAAATATATGATGACAAAGTTCTGGAATAGAAACCATTGAGGAAAAACTTTGGAACTCTAGAGAGGGACCCCCAACTTTTTACCAACAAAAATTACCCTTGAGAAGCTCTTTGTGTACGGCAACATGTTTCTTCAAGAGAACTAAAATGTTTTGAGAGTCTAGTTGGCTGAACCATCGCTTAAAAAAGGCAACTCTCGAAAATGCTTACGTGGCTGCCATCAACAATGGGAATTACTAAGAACCATCACCAATCTCAATGTCTAAACATGAGGTTGGAATCTTTTTTCTCAAAAGATTTAATAATAAAATTTAAATTCACAGAAAAAAATCTTTAAAAGATTTTTCATTATTGTGTGGATGCAAGGGAATGACATGATAATCGTCATGTTTCTGGAAGTCTCTTATTATGGAAGTCTCTTATTATTCAACTTCCAGGGGTGATGTATTTAATTTCTATCCATTTATTTGAGCGGTATCTATATAAGGCGACGAAAATGTTAAATATTTTTTAATCAATTACATTCAAAGTAAGGGAATATAAACTCCAAATAATATTTTGTTTTCAGTTTTTGTCATTATATTCTTCTCTGGTCAGCTTCTTGAATTGAATTTATGTGGTAAAGGATATGTTTTAAGCGGCATTTTTAGTTCTATAGAATCAATGTGAAAAATCATTTATGAAAAGTTAAAGTAGAATTGTTTAGTCTTTAGTCAGAACAATAATTTAATTTGTGTGTTGGTTCAGTGCTCAAGCATAGGCTTTGCCCATCTAGTAAAACTAGAGATGGTCATTCCATAAAAGCCCCTCTTAAACCAACACAATATGTATCATCCTTCTCTACGCATTTGATTTCACCAAATCCCCGTTTCTCTCTTTGATCATTTGATTTCTCTTTTATTATATTTGCTCTCTTCCAATGACCAAATCTCATGCTAAGAATGCCCCTCCTCCCCTTCCTCCTCCCCAACCTCCCCCTCCCTCTTCCCCTGCCCCTTCCTCTCATCATGTTCAATTCAGTCAGTGCTCCTCCTAGAAAGATGTGAAACATGTTGAATGATGGGGAAGGAACATTTTTGAGGTTCTGGACAAAAGGCCCAATGTTGACACTTTCGGTTGCTGCTGCTCCAAAAGCTTCAACATTGGGCCTTTTTGCACAAATGACAGATGTTTCTTTCCCAGCATTCATCATGGTTCCCTTATTTTTAGGAGGAGCATTAACATATGAACTCATTGTCGGCTATGAATTTTGAATCTTTTGATTTCTAAATGTTTTTCTGAGGATCTTCTGAAACATGTGGTCTTTTTATTTTAGCGAATATTGTGGTAATGGCTGATGAAAATTACGGTGGATCCCCAGAGGCTCTCCCCCCTTCTCCCCATGTTCCACTTGATTTCTCTCTAGTAAAGCTGAACCGGGGCCGGTGAATAAAAAGTTTATACTTGTCATGGTTGAATGAAATGACATGATTTTTATTTAGGAGCTAGTAAACCTCATGAATTTATCAGTTTGTTTCTTAGTTATCTCATATTTTGAAATTAATATCTATAGAAGAGAATACATGTTTGGGGTAATTCGAGATGGTTAAGAGATTCAGAAAGTTGTGTTCAAACTCAATGGACATAGCTCTAGTGGTCCAGATTGTTTGATAGGTAGATTTTTTTCAAGTATGCTGGTTGGCTATGACATCGTAAGGATGGTGCAAGAGTTCTTTGCTGGTATTTCACTCTTCTGAAGTATATAACTCATACGAATTTGGATCTCATACCTAAAAAGGATAATGTTCAAACTTTTTCGGTTATGAAACCTATTAGTTTGAGTAATTTTGTCAAAAAAGTTTTAGCTCGAATTATTCACGATAGACTGGTGAATATTCTGCCGAATTTGATATCTTCTAATCAATGTAGTTTTGTTAAAGGGAGAAGTATTATTGAAAATGTCCTTTTGGCGCAGGAGTTAGTCACAGATATCACCAAGAGAGGAAAACCAACTAAAGTTTTCATAAAGCTAGACATTGCCAAAGCGTATTGTAGAGTATCATGGTTTTTCCTTATTAAAGTGCAAAAAAATGGGGTTCTTTTGAAAGATCTTTAGATATGGTTTGGAGGCTAATTTTTAATAATTACTACTCCATTTTGCTGAATGGACAGTCTTATGGGGTTATTAAGTCTACAAGAAGAAGAGAGATCCTCTCTCCCCAACCCTCGTGATTCTATCAGCAGAGGTTCTTTTTGGAGCACTTAACTCTTTATTTGATGATCCTTAATTTGTAAGATATGGAACGCCTAAGTGGAGTAATAATACGAATCATTTAGCATATGCAGATGATACAATAAGTTTTTCTTCATATCATGATTATTCTTTTGGAAAAATCTTGGTTGTGTTGAGAGATTATGAAAAACAATAAGGTCAAAAGGTGAATAAGGAGGAAAATTATTACTATTTGCACCAGAATTTAGAAACAAGGATCTCCCAGTAGGTGGAGCAATGTATAGGAATGAGTAGAGATTCTTTACCTATGAAATATTTAGGTTTCCCTATTACTCATTCAAGCATGATAAGGAAATATGCTCTCATTTGGTGGTTAAGAAGTTCTTCTTGCTAGTGTTCTTCAAAGTATCCCTATTTACGTTCTTTCTTAAACACCCTTCCTAAATGTTTTATTAAGAATTTGCATAGTATATTTGCTAAATGTTTAGCAATAAGGAAACAGGTAGAAGTAAGCATTGGTCTGAATGGTAAAAGGCTTATTTGAAAGAACATGAAGGGGGATTAGGCTTTAGGTCTATGTTTGATGTTTCTCAGGCACTGTCTGCTAATTGTTGTATATATTTAGAACTCAAAATTCTTTATGGTCTAACTTATTATGGAATAAATATTGTATGAGATTCCTACTGTGATACAATGTAAAGGGGGTAATTAAGTTTTGAAATACATGTTGGAGAACAGGAAGTGCCTAGAACAATACTTGTGTGGGCAACCTAGAGGGGGTACTTCTACGTTGTGGTATGACAACTGGACAAACCATGGCCTTTATAATTGCACCAGCATGATGTGCAAACTTTTCACACCATGAGGGACAATAAGGAATTCTTAACTTAAGAAGGTTGGGACTTCGTTGCTTTACAAGATGTCGTACCTGAGGAGGTTGTGGACCATATTAGGCTTAACATGTATTTTACATACCCAGGAGAACAAGGAGATAAGCCCTGGTAGACTTAGTCTAGTACAGGGAAATTCAGTGTTAAAAGTGCTTGGGATCGTTAATGAGACAAAAGGCTGATGTGAAAGAAGACTTGAAACATTTATGGATTAAGAGGCTACCATTAAAATTCTCTTTTCTCTCTTGGAGAATTTTGAATGGCTAAGTTCCCGTGGCAACGTTAATGCACTATAGGAATCCTAGCATATCTCAGAATTGCAGGTGTTGTTCTGCTCCATAACTGGAGACTATTGAGCACATATTCCTAAAAGGTGATATAGCTACCAGAATTTGCGATCGTTATTTTGGAGTTGCTGCTCTCTAGGCCCTACTCTCAAGTTCAAACAAACTATGAGAAGGTGGTGGTCTCCAGAAGGTTCCTTTCGAATTCAAATGGTTTATCATATTCTGGCCATTATCATTGTGTGGTTCTTATGGAAAAGAAGGAACACAATTTTATATGGAGGTTCTTTCTCAGAAAGGTAACATAATTTTAAAAGTAATTAGAACGATGTTCAAATGAGATATTGGAAGGAATAGTTGACCGCATATCGTTATAGAGCTACATAGGGACATAAGTACCTATAACATAAGTTTTGTGAGATGGATCCCTCCTCCCGTTAACAAGGTTAAATGCAATACTGATGGAGTATATCAGGGAAACCCGAGACCTACCTAAACAACATTTTAAATCAGATATCATGTTTGTAGAATGATTGTGGCTGATTGTTTCAAAATTCAAGATACTAGTAATTTGGTAGCGGAAGTTAAAGCTATTAGACAGGGGTTAGTGTTTTGTAAGGAGAATCATTTATCGCTTGTGATTATTGAAAAGATTCAATGGTAATGGTACAAATGTTTGAAGGAATGTGGGATATACCTTGCAGTGTGACATTAGAGATTTACTCCATGAACTAGGTGAGGAGATGTGTATCAACAATAGTAAAACATTCCTTTTGGAAAGGAAATACTGTTTCTGATTATTTTGCTAACCTTGTTTTTTATTTTTCAGGTGACAATCAATTTAACAACATTCAGGGCATACCAATAGAACGGCGATGAATTCTAAATTTGAACAAATCCAGTACTTCTCATATAAGAAGAAGAGTCATTTATTGATATAGAATACAGTACATTCTTAGGCAGGTAATTGTCTATGATAGACACATCTGAAATTTGCTATCAATACCTTAATTCATTAAGTATGGATTGAAATAATTTCGTAATGGTTTTAGTATATACACATGGTGAGATCTTTAAGGTGTTCTTCTAATACAAAATCTAGTCTTTGGATTTGAAGAAGGGTGATCTGCCGATCCTTTGTTATCTGTAATCTGCAAAAACTATGTTGCCATTTAGTTATCTAAAATTGTGAATTTATCGTTCCTAATCTTGATCTATGGTGGTGGTTTTAATTTCTATTTAGATTCAACCCATTGAGATACAGAGAGAGGAAAGAAATAATGATTTTCAATAACAAAATTATGTATAATAAGCTTAACGTCGCAACAAAGTTTGCCTCCTGATTATTGCATGATCAAAGATACAACCAAGGTATGAATTGAAAATATGGGATACAATACTTGTTCTAACCTGGGTTAATCAAAATTATGAAACCATGAACAACCATGGATCTGCAAAAGTTCAGCTCTGATATGATGGTTTCGCTGAGGTTGGAAGAAGGTAAAAAGGAAGGTTGAGAAAATTAAGGGAAAGGTATCAAATAAGTCTCGTTCTTGTTTTTGGTGACAGATTGACCAAGAGCTAGTCAAATCCTCATTAAAATTTAATTAAGTAAATATGGTACAAAATTAACATTTTTAAAACTTTCTAATCTTTTATAAAATACAAAAAAGCACACTTCTATAATTCAAACCAAATCATTTTTAAAAAAACTTTTCATCTTCTTCCTCTCTTCTCTCTCTTCTTCATCTCTTCTCTCTCGTGAGATTGTACTTATTTTTCCTAAAAATTCGGAAATCCCTCTTCCTCTCAGTCCTCCATTATCTTCCTCTCCAGTCGTTACTCTCTCATCTTTCAGAACTGTAATCGTGTTTGACTAGAAATGGGTAAGTTATTTTTTTAAAATATTTTACAATTTTCGAAGTTCTTATCTTGGATTAATGAACAATAAAACATTCCATAGATGTTAAAATTGAATAATCGACTTAATGGTGTGTATTATTTATTATTTTGTAAAGAAAATCAACCAACCCAAAAAATCCTCATTTTGAGGAAATGTATATGTATTGTTATCATTCAGTGAAAAGTCATTTTTTGTTGCTGTTGTTGTTATTTTTGTGGCCATTTTGATTATATGATTTTAGAAATATAGTGTTGTTCAGCTCCAACATATATTTCATTTGTTGAAACATTTAGCATATGTTGCCAAACTTTAGGGATATGTTGGTTTATCATATTCAAACAGTTATCATACGTTGTAACATCTCAATTTAGGTTAACATCTTGAACATTTGTTTCCACATAAGATTCATATGTTGCTACAATCGGTAAATTTGTGTCAACATATGATTCATATGTAGCAACAGAAGATCTATATGTGCAACAGAAATTTTATGTGTCGCAACAGCAGTTACATATGTGGCAAGATAATGTTAATTTATCGCAACATACTATTCATCTGTTGTAACATACTACTATTATTATTTTATAATGAATTGTAGAATCTCATTATTTTTTATTTAACTTGTAGATGAAATGATACAAGAAACTTCATCTTCTAACATGAAATTCTCTTTTTGTCTATGCGAAGAATGTGAGCAGCAACATATTATTTTATTAGTCGCGTTAAAAAACTCACACTATATTTTTAAGGAAATGTCTCATAATATTGATGTGCAAAGATCCAAGAAGATTTCACATCCTTTGAAGTGTAGGAGGTTGAAAAAATCTATTTCCCACACACTTTATGTAATTAGTGAGAATAAAGAAAAGGAGAAGAAGGCAAAGGAGGAGAAGGAGAAGGAGAAGAAGGCAAACGATAATAAGGAAATGGAGGATAAAGAGAAGAAGTCAAGGAGGAGAAAGAGAAGGAGAAGAAGAAGGAGAAGAAAGCAAAGGAGAGGAGGAGAAGGATAAGAAGGAGAAGAAGGCAAAACAGGAGAAGGAGAAGGAGAAGGAAAAGGAAAATAAGGCAATGGAGGAGGAGGATAAGGAGAAGAAAGCACAACAGGAGAAGGAGAAGAAGAAGGAGAAGAAGAAGAAGGCAAAGGAGATAGAGAAGGAGAAAGAGAAAAAGAAAGAGAAAAAAGTCAAAGTTGTCAGTTGTAATGTGAAGCGACAATATCCATTTGAAGGTTTTAACATTGACGGCGAGGGTCCAACTGAACTAATGTCATCCTTCTCGCAATAGATAAACGAGGGTCTTTACAAGCATCATCCAAAAAAATAAGTAAAGTAAGGTCGTTCAATTATTATTAGTATTTTTTCTTGTTGTCCACTACTTAATGATTTATAATGATTACACAATTGCAGAGGAAACAAGGAGGATCACTACTTAGCCAATTGCTCAAAACTTGATTTTGACCAACTTGATTTTGTAGTTGCATTTCCAAGGAATAAGGACTGGTTCTACGTAATGTCTCAACCCAATAAGTGATGGAATGATGAAGTAAATCCATGCCCACTTTTAAATGTATTTTTTAGTACATGAATATATACTTTGATGCATGTGTGCAGTATGTGGATCTCATATTTTACTATTTGCGTAAGGAGTCGAAGCAAAAGATTCAGTCTAAATATCAATTTACCACCACTAGTAGTTTTTCCAAAACATACATTGACAATTCTAGTGGATATGAGGATAAAATCATTATCATAATGAAAGGGTTTGGTATACCTTGTGAACTGCCTTGGCACCTGGCAGATGATGTTTATGTCCTTGTAAATAGTAATGGGGAATTCCATTGGGTCTTGGCAGTCCTTGGATTGAAGGAACGGTGCATAAAAGTGTATGATTCCATGTCCTCAACTAGGTCTAATAGAAAATTATCCTTCGATCTTAAAAAAGTTGTCTACAATGTTGCCAAAGTACCTTGAGTTAAGTGGATTTTTTGAGCAAAAAGAGCGAATCAATTGGTCAGTTCTTAAATGTTACCAAGGAAAGAACAAATCTCACCCATTCGAAGTCAGACATGTTACTAGTATTGCCAAACAAGAAAGCAATAGTCTGTAAGTATCACATTATTATTTTATCTTTACAACTATCGAAATTTGACGTTATTATTTTTTCTGATTGATGATATGCCCTGCAGAGATTGTTGACTTTATGTTGCTGCATACACTGAGTTTTTTAGTGATGCATTAGAAGTACCATCATGTGGAATTAGTGTTGAGACCTTTCGCTTGAGATATGCTTCACTCCTATGGAATTATGGGATCTCCAAGGCTCGAAATGTCTATGTTACTAACAATGAAGAACCATAGATGCCTAGACCTAAAAAAGCTAAGATCGATGCAAATGTTCTTTTAACAACCATTGATTAGATAGGTGGTTATGTATATCATATCATTGTGAATTGCCTTTTTGTTGATAAGTTGTATAAAACAATTGGTGAATTGTTAATATAAATGTAGTTTAATCCTCTCTTTATTTTCCTTCTATCCTCGCTCCAATAAACGTAGTTTCATATTCAAAATATGATTTATTTTTACAAATTTCAATTTCTGTGCTGATAATATTGATCATCACTTGTCTGCACGTGTACAAAAAAAAAAGGGATCATGTGGCAACATTTAACAAAGAAATGAAATATGTAGAAACATTATACTACATATATAACATATTTTACCCAACAGAAAGTATATATGCGGCAACATATGTCACAGTTTAAATTATCATAATTTAAAAAAAAATTAAACGACTTTAATTTTATTTTCATTTTCCCTCTCTCCTCTCCACTCTCTCCTCTCTCCTCTCTTTTATAAAAGTCGCTACAGAACCAAATCTCATTTATTTTTACTAATTTATTCAGTTTTCTTTTCTAGTGTGCTCTCCAGTATTCCTTCCTTCACAGATCATTGTTCAGTTGATATTTTCTAAAAGTGGTTGTTTCGAGTTGCGATAATCTTCTACAACAAGGCGGTGTTGTCCTCATAATTTCTAGTTTATCGTTGACATATCTTCTATATTTGATTAGGATTTGAAATGCATGTGGTTGTAGCTCATCTTATTGCCCTGTTTTGACTTGTTTTCTCACTTTTATGTTTGTAGCTCATGTGTGGCTTTCAAATATTTCATTTTGTGGTTGCAGATATATAATGGCTCCTGTAAAAAAAAACTTGATATTGATACATCTGACATAACAAAAGTCTAGAAGAAGGCTAGGTCTAAAATTGCTAGGAAGAGGAACGAAAATACTACTCTATTAGAAGATCTTGCAACTGAAGCAATTTTTTCTTCTCAAGCAGAAGTAGAATTTTGTCAAAATGAATTAGATGAAAGAGAAGTAGTGGAGGAAGAAGATGAAAAACAAGAAAAAGTTGAGGAAGAACAAGGGAGAATAAATGAAGTTGAGGAAGGACAAGGGAAAATAAATGAAGTTGAGGAAGGACAAGGGGAAAATATAGAAGTAGTAGTTGTGGCACAAGAAGAAAAAATAAATGAAGTTCATGAAGGAGAACAAGAACTTCATGAAGAGTTCAATGCCAGTAGTGATGATGAGAGATTAAAAATCATCAATGCAGACACACTCCCTGTGCATCTGCAGCCTAATGCTAATGGTGACAACATTATTAGGTCAATCCTGGGAAAACCTTTCATCAAATTCAGGGATATCCTCTAGATAAATCAATTGGACGATTTTTTCAGAAATAGGTGTTCAGTCATTTTCTTAATTTACCCATTGATACAATTCCACGTTTTCAAATGACCATTGTGTATGAACTTCTGAGAAGAAGGTTCATTTTTAAAAATCCAATAAGAAGGATGAAATTGTAATTAATTATTGTGGCATGCCAGTTTTCTTTGGCATATGGAGTTTGCCATAGTTACAGGACTAAAATGACATCCTCCTGTTGAGCCCACCCCTGAATACATTGTTAAAAAAGAACCACGAAGAAGACAAAAAGGAGTAAAAGGAGTAGCAGGAGTAGGACAACAGTCACTGCCAATTGAGGAGCAGGACTTGATGTCCCTTGTTGGCAAAAGCTTTAAAAATTCTGACTTAGTAAATTTGTTGGAACGGGAGGATACACCAAGGAAACACAAGGAGTCATTGTGCTTACTTTGGTTTATACATAGTATACTTTTGCCGAAGGATCCTAACAACAACATAATGTTTAGATATGTCAACTTTTGTCAGGATATTGAGTCTTTCAACAACTACTCTTGGG
The DNA here is from genome assembly GCF_001406875.1 of Solanum pennellii. NCBI lineage: Eukaryota > Viridiplantae > Streptophyta > Magnoliopsida > Solanales > Solanaceae > Solanum > Solanum pennellii. Next base: position 39,463,676 of record NC_028639.1, on the reverse strand, counting down.
GTCATGAGAGCTTTCATGTAATTCTCGACTATTTGTTGAATCCTTTAGGAGAAAAGACTAGTAACTTCTTTGGGTTTCTATGGGCTTTCATGGTAAAACTGAGTGTTCTTAACATTTTTATATTATATTAATTAATAATTCAACATTTGATTATTGACATGTTTTCCTTTTTACAGGCCTGGGCATTTGAAGTCATTCCTTATTTGACCGATCAAGTAATTGTAGAAGAACAGAGATCATCTACAAGGATGTTGAGATGGTTGATAGCAAGAACAAAAACTACCAAAGATGGGATATTCCAGATCTCTTTAACCCTTCTTTTCATGCTGTAAGTTATTATTAGTATATTACAAGCATATGTTGCTACAGATGAATCTTATGTTGCTATAGATGAATCTTATGTTGCTACAGATGATTCATCTGTCTCAACATCTGACAGAAATATTGCTACAAATGATTCGTCTATTGCAACTGTGGCACAAATGTTGCTATAGATGATTCGCCTGTTGCAACATGTGTCACAAATGTTGCTACAAACGATTTGTATGTTGCAATATGTGACACAAATGTTGCTACAAATGCCCATATGCGTCAACCTATCACACATCTGTAGCAATATATGGCAAATATATGGCAACATATCACGCATCTGTATCAACAAATGACATTTCTGTGGAACCATATTACCCAAATATTCTTACTTTATGACTTATTTTTATGATTTTAGGTTGTGCATCCATGGATTACCCCAATAGAAGAAGAATTGCAAATGTCATATCTATTTACTCTAGGGTTGGTTGAAAGCATTTATGATCCTATTGTGGATAGAAATAAAATGGTGTTGGCTAGAACAACAACCATCAAAAGATACAGAGGTGTTAATGAACTCGTTAATGAATTAGTTGTTTATGATGGTGTTGGTGCTGGAAATGGTTCTGATGCTGGTGCTGGTGCTGGTGCAGGACTACACGAAGGGGCTACCTCTTGTACAAGATGTTGTGGCTTTCTCGTTGAGAAGTGCAAGAAACATGATGAAGATTCTATCATGTATCTTCAAACATTGAGTCAAGTTGTCCCATGAATTCAAAAACAAGAGGAGGGTGAAGGAGTACAAAAAGAATGTTTGGCATCCATGTTCTCCACAGGCCAAGAGGAGGAAAGAATCATTTGTCAAGGCAATACAAAATTTGAAGAAGAAGATGTTTGGAGAAATTCCAAGGGCCGTAATGGAGGAAGTGATGGTGTAAAAAAAGTTGAATATTTACAAGCGTGTGACTGTAGCGGAAAAAACCAAAGTGTTTAGCGTGACGAGTTCAAAGGACATTCGAATAGTATACGGCATGCATGTTTTTACCGAACAAGATATAAGGAACATGACAAGCACAAAAATTTGGTGGGAAGAATGGGTAAGCCTACATTTTATAATGCGCGTTTGTTTTATCTTTCCAATTGACTACTCTTCTTTACAATTTAACATTATTTTTTATTTCAGTATATTGACGAAATCCTTAACCTCATGCGTCAGAGGCATGTGACATACTTGGACTACTATGATCGCAGAGATAAAATCCTGGATCTCAACTTCTATACTAACTTCCAAAAACGATATGAAGAAATGAGTGATGAGACAACAACGGTTGGTGGTAGAAGCATTAAACATATAGTAGATGAATTTGCATTGGATGAAGATATGATTGACTATGTCAGGGGTATAGTTCATATCCAGGAGGCATGGATTGGATTGGTGCAAAAAGGATTTTGACAATCATGAACACGGATAATATGCATTTTGTGACTCTCGAGATTCTGTTTCACGAGGGTCGCATGAATGTTTATTACTGCAACCTGATTGTTACGGAACATGCATGAATGTTTATGACTGCAACCTGATTGTTACGGAACATGCAAAGTTTTTGACACACATACAACCTATCTTCAAGTAGCTGCCTAAATTGTTGAAGCAGAGTGGAATAATGGAACATTTGCTAGAAAAGTTGTTCACTGAACCATTGGGAATTTAAAGGTCGAATGGAACCCATGGTAAAAAAATGCAACTGGATCAGCGTGCGGGTCATATTCCATTGCATTCATTGAGCATTTGGTTAGCAGTAAAGAAATTCTACCTCCCAAAACACTGTTATGTGACAATTTAATTGAACGGATGCAATATGTTTGGGCTTATGGGATAATATCTCAAAGCTTAATGCCTTGAGAATGTGTTTGTAATTAAAGACAATGTTTTATTATATCAATTATGTTATTTAATTTTATCTTATATAGTAGATGTTGAACTATTTCGGTCATCTGTAGCAACATTTATGCCATATGTTGCTACAGATGATTCGTATATCGTAGTTGATACAGATTTGTCAACCAATCACACATCTACAGCAACATATGACCCATATGTGGCGACATTTGAGGCATATGTAGCAACATACGCATCAAATGTTTGTTTTTTTGGCCTCATATAGTCATCTGTAGCAACATTTGTGGCATATGTTGCTACAGATGATTCGTCTATCGAAACATGTCACACAAATGTTGAGACAGATTTGTCAACCCATCACACATTTGCAGCAACATATGACCCATATGTAGCGACATTTGAGGCATATGTAGCAACAAATGACATATATGTGTAAATTTGTTGTTTAATCAGGAGTGCACAATGTTTATTTAATTCCACAACTATGATAATTTTAATGGTTGTACACAACTACATAATAATTTTGTATCCTCTACACAATTCCTCTTGAAATGCTTAAAAGTACAAGAAAAAAAAAAAGAACACCAAGATTAGCTTCCACATGCTACAACATTTGGTCTTCTTCTTCTCCTTCATCCCCCATTCAGTACTTCTTTTAATATGACTTTCATCAACAGTTTCCAACTCCTTAATTTTCTTCGCCAATCTGAGAATAACGAACTTGGATCGTATATCAACATCTTCACGATCCCTCCATCTAAAGAAGTTGCATGCATTCTCCTAAAATACACATCACAAAGAAAGAAATTTAAATTAAAAAAATAAAGAGATCTAATGTCTCCAAAGACTGTAGAAATGAACGTACACGATAGCGTTGACAAGACCAAAATCGTCGACCAGGATTGTCCTTTGACCATGAAGTTTTCATTGATAGTAAGTCTGCATGTTTGCAATACATTTTAAAATTCAACATAGTATCATTATCATCATCACAAATTTGATTTAGTATTGCATTTGATATCATATCAAATCACAAAAAGTCGATCTAATGAAAATTGATCTAATGTTGCGTGTTTAAAATTAATAGAGAAGACTGATAGAAAATAAAATATTATCCCACTTTACATCAATTTGAAGCAAGAGATATATATATATATATATATATATATATATATATATATATATATCCTTATAGAATTGGTTGGGCCAATTTAAGTTTTAGTTTAACAGAATGGGTTTTACCTATCATTGGGCCAGTTCCCAAAAGACCCATTTGTTAAGATTATATGTTGCTACAGATTATTATCTGTTGCGATTTCTACAACAAAACCCATATATGTTGGGACAGATGAAACATCAAGGAGGGACTAATCAACGATTTGATCGATTTACGGATGGAAAAATGAAAATTTGGACCAAATTTAAGTGATTTAGAACAAAATTAATCATTAATAATAAGCTACAACATTTGGAACAACAATTTAGAAGGGTGTTGTATAACTCTCATATGGATTTACTAAGTCATTGTAGACGAACTAGTGGGATGATTGTCTTTCTAAATATAATTGATAGAATCTAATGAAGAGTGTTTTATATGAACATAATCTGATACTAAGACAAGTTTTAGTACTATATATTTGTGTAACATATCGAATTAGGTGACAATTTAATTGAATTAAGCCCCAAAAGACTCATTTGTTATGCTTATATGTTACGATAGATTTATCATCTGTTGCAATTTCTACAAGAAAACCTACATATGTTGGGACAGATGGAACATCAAGGAGGCACTAATCGAAGATTTGATCAATTTACGGATGGAAAAATAAAAATTTAGACCTAATATAAGTGTTTTAGAATATAATTAATCAATAATAATAAGGTATAACATTTGGAACAACGATTTAGAAGGGTGTTGTATAACTATCATATTTATTTACTAAGTCATTGTTAGACGAACTAGTGGGATGATTGTCTTTCTAAATATAATTGATAAAATCTAATAAAGAGTGTTCTATACGACCACAATTTGATACTTAGACATGTTGTAGGACTATATATTTGTGTTGCATATCGAATTAGGTGAAAATTTAATTGAATTAAGCCCCAAAAGATCCATTTGTTATGCTTATATGTTGCAACAGATTCATTATATGTTGCAAGTTCTACAACAGAACTTGCATATGTTGGGACAGATGAAATATCAAGGATGCACTAATCGACGATTTGATCGATGTAAGGATGAAAATATGAAAATTTGGAAAAATTTTAAGTAATTTAGAACAAAATTAATCAGTAATAATAAGGTAGGACATTTGGAACAACGATTTAGAAGGGTGTTGTATAACTGTCATATGGATTTACTAAGTCATTGTTAGACAAACTAGTGCGATGATTGTCTTTCTAAATATAATTGATAGAATCTAATGAAGAGTGTCGTATATGACCATAATTTGATACTTAGACATGTTGTAGGACTATATATTTGTGTTACATATAGAATTAGGTGACAATTTAATTGAATTAAGCCCCAAAAGACCCATTTGTTATGCTTATATGTTGCGACAGATTCATTATATGTTGCAATTTCTACAACATAAACTGCATATGTTGGGACAGATGGAACATCAAGGAGGCACTAATCGATGATTTGATCGATTTACGGATGAAAAAATGTAAATTTGGTCAAAACTTAAGTGATTTAGAACATAATTAATCAATAATAATATGCTATAACATTTGGTACAACGATTTAGAAGTGTGTTATATAACTATCATATGTATTTACTAAGTCATTGTTAGATGAACTAGTGGGATGAATGTCTTTCTAAATATAATTGACAGAATCTAATGAAAAGTGTTGTATACGACCATAATTTTACACATAGAAATGTTGTAGGACTATTTGTTTGTGTTACATATAGAGTTAGGTGACAATTTAATTGGATTAAGCCCGAAAAGACCTATTTGTTATGCTTATATTTTGCGACAGATTCATCATCTGTTACAATTTCTACAAAAGAACCTGCATATGTTGGGACAGATGGAACATAAAGGAGGCGTTAATCGACTATTTGATCGATTTAAGAATGGAAAATTAAAATATGGACCAAATATAAGTGATTTAAAACATAATTAATCAATAATAATAAGGTATAACGTTTCGAACAACGATTTAGAAAGGGTGTTGTATAACTATCATAAAGATTTACTATGTCATTGTTAGACGAAGTAGTGGGATGATTGTCCTTTTAAATATAACTGATGAATCTAAAAAAGAGTGTTGTATATGACCATAATTTGATACTTAGACATTTTGTAGCACTATATATTTGAGGTACTGATCGAATCAGGTGACAATTTGATTGAATTAAGCCCCAAAAGACCCATTTATTATGCTTATATGTTGCGACAGATTCATTATCTGTTGCAATTTCTACAACAGAACCTACATATTGTGGGACTGATGGAATATCAAGGAGGCACTAATCAACGATTTGATAGATTTACGGAGGAAAAAATTAAAATCTGGACCAAACTTAAGTGATTTAGAACATAATTTATCAATAATAATAAGGTATGACATTTGGAACAACGATTTCGAAGGGTGTTGTATAACTATCATATGGATTTACTAAGTCATTGTTAGACAATATAGTGGGATGATTGTCTTTCTAAATATAATTGATAGAATCTAATGAAGAGTGTTGTATACGACCATAATTTGATACTTTGACATGTTGTAGGACTATATATTTGTGTTACATATCGAATTAGGTGACAATTTAATTTAATTAAGCCCCAAAAGACCCATTTGTTATGCTTATATCTTGCGACAGATTCATCATCTGTTGCAATTTCTACAAGAAAACCTGCATATGTTGGGACAAATGGAACATCAAAGAGGCACTAATAACCGATTTGATCGATGTAAGGATGAAAATATGAAAATTTGGACCAAATTTAAGTGATTCAAAACATAAATAATCAGTAATAATGAGTTATGACATTTGGAACAACTATTTAGAAGGGAGTTGTATAACTATAATATGGATTTACTAAGTCATTGTTAGACGAACTAGTGGGACGATTGTCTTTATAAATATAATTGATAGAATCGAATGAAGAGCGTCGTATATGACCATAATTTGATACTTAGAGATGTTGTAGGACTATATATTTGTGTTACATATCGAATTAGGTGACAATTTAATTGAATTAAGCCCCAAAAGACCCTTTTGTTATGCTTATATGTCGCGACAGATTCATTATATGTTGCAATTTCTACAACATAACCTGCATATGTTGGGACAGATGGAACATCAAGGAGGCACTAATCAACGATTTGATCGATTTACGGATGCAAAAAGTAAAATCTGGACCAAATTTAAGAGATTTAGAACATAATATATCAATAATAATAAGGTATGACATTTGGAACAACGATTTAGAAGGGTGTTGTATAACTATCATAAGGATTTACTAAGTCATTGTTAGACAATATAGTGGGATGATTGTCTTTCTAAATATAATTGATAGAATCTAATGAAGAGTGTTGTATACCACCATAATTTGATACTTTGACATGTTGTAGGACTATATATTTGTGTTACTTATCGAATTAGGTGACAATTTAATTGAATTAAGCCCCAAAAGACCCATTTGTTATGCTTATATCTTGCGACAGATTCATGATCTGTTGCAATTTCTACAAGAAAACCTGCATATGTTGGGACAAATGGAACATCAAAGAGGCACTAATCAACAATTTGATCGATATAAGGATGAAAATATGGAAATTTGGATCAAATTTAAGTGATTCAGAACATAATTAATCAGTAATAATAAGTTATGACATTTGGAACAACGATTTAGAAGGGTGTTGTATAACTATCATAGTCATTGTTAGACGAACTAGTGGGACTATTGTCTTTCTAAATATAATTGATAGAATCTAATGAAGAGTGTCGTATATGACAATAATTTGATACTTAGACATGTTGTAGGACTATATATTTGTGTTACATACCGAATTAGGTGACAATTTAATTGAATTAAGCCCCAAAAGACCAATGCTTATATGTTGCGACAGATTCATTATATGTTGCAATTTCTACAACATAACCTGCATATGTTGGGACAGATGGAACATCAAGGAGGCACTAATCAACGATTTGATCGATTTACGGATGAAAAAAATAAAATCTTAACCAAATTTAGGAGATTTAGAACATAATTTATCAATAATAATAAGGTATGACATTTGGAACAACGATTTAGAAGGGTGTTGTATAACTATCATATGGATTTACTAAGTCATTGTTAGACAATATAGTGGGATGATTGTCTTTCTAAATATAATTGGTAGAATCTAATGAAGAGTGTTGTACACGACCATAATTTGATACTTTGACATGTTGTAGGACTATATATTTGTGTTACATATCGAATTAGGTGACAATTTAATTGAATTAAGCCCCAAAAGACCCATTTGTTATGCTTATATCTTGCGACAGATTCATCATCTGTTGCAGTTTCTATAACAGAACCTGCATATTTTGGGACAGATAGAACATCAAGGAGGGGCTAATCAACGATTTGATCGATTTACGGATGAAAAAATGAAAATTTGGACAAAATATAATTGATTTAGAACATAATTAATCAATAAAAATAAGTTATAACATTTTGAATAACGATTTAGAAGGCTGTTGTATAACTATCATATGGATTTACTCAGTCATTGTTAGATGAATTAGTGGGACGATTGTCTTTCTAAATATAATTGATAAAATCTAATGAAGAGTGTTGTATACGACCATAATTTGATACTTAGACATGTTGTATGACTATATATTTTTGTTACATATCGAATTAGGTGATAATTTAATTGAATTAATCTTAAAAAGACCTATTTGTTATGCTTATATGTTGCGACAGATTCATTATCTGTTGCATTTTCTACAACAGAACCTGCATATGTTGGGACAGATGGAATATCAAGGAGGCACAAATAAGTACACAATAATATGTTATATCATAATTGGAAAATAAGTACAAAATACAAAAAGGCAACATTTTCACCATTTGTCATATGTTGCCACATATTTAATTTCAAAATAAGTATAAAAACCAAAAAGACAACATTTTCACCATATGCAGTATATTGTAATAGATTAAATTATTGCCACACACTCGTATGAGGAAGAAATTTAACTAGATAATCTAGTTCTAAATCACAACTACACAATTCTCAACGAATATCGTCTTCATTGTCACTTCCCCTGGGCAAACGTTTATTGCGGGCATTTTGATCGGGATGATGCATAGTGAAACAAATGGGACTTTTTCCAAAATATTAGGTTCTCGCACCCACATTCGATTTAAAATGCGTGGCGAATTGTGTCGACATCTTTTCACTATTACTGGCATATTTTTTTCATGTTGGCAATGTACATCAAGCCTTCTCTCATAGATATGCCTCCTTCAAAGATTGAAATTACGGCAAGCACATACTCTGCACCATGGTGGCCACCTTTTGGTGCTTTTTTAACCATCCCCAATTCAGTTGGATCATTACGATTGAAAAAATCAAACTATAAAAGAAACAACACATTAAGATTACAAAATACATTGATGAAAACATGAAAAAAAACAAAAAACATTAAAATTACCACACCTTTTTTGTATAAGGCTTCTAAGTTCACCGATGCTATGCAAATTTTCATGAAAGAGATGGCATGTTGATTCATTGTCCATGTAGGTTCAGGGGGAAATCTGGCCAATATAACCTTCTGATATACATAAAATTTATTACCAACTTCTTTGAGGAACCTAGAACATAATTTAACACTCACTAAATTTTTTAGGGAGTAGGAAGCAACCCTTTCAACGATGAGAATTACTAGTTCAGTCGGGAGGGATTGAATGAAGTTTTTCCTAGTTGAAACCATTTTTTGAGAATGAAGACGAAGAGAAGAAGAGAAAACAAGTTTTGACTTCTTCCTCCCTAGTGTGTTCTTATAAAAGGACAACAAATTTGAAAAGTTGCAAGACATGACGTTTCAACAAAGTAAATTATATGAAGAGTAATAATTATTAAACCAAATTTATTTCGAGATGTTAGTAATTATTACATTTTTTTTATCACAACTGAACACACTTACATACATAATGACTAATCATTATTTAAAAGTATATTGAGACAAATTTGTAGTTAGTTTTTATATGTGTAACTCACAAATGTTGCAACATCTAAAATATTATGTTTTAATAGCCAACACATAATTGACATATGTTGGCACATATACGTTATATTGTAATATATAAGGCATGATTGACATATGTTGCTACATCTAAAATATTCTGTTGTAATATCTAAAACATATTTGACATATGTTGACACAAATAAGTTTTGGTGTATTATATATCACTTAATTGACATATGTTACCACATATGACAATTTAATTAATCCCTCGTATGAGGCAGAAAATTAACTACATAATCTAATTTTATATCACACCTGCATAAATCACAATGAACATCAACTTCGTTGTACTGTCTTGAGCGACCGATTCGCTCATATTGATGAACACTGCAACAAATGGGTCTTCCTCCCAACAAATGATGTCCTGGCACATATATTTCACCTAAAACATTTCGCAGATGATTTCGACAACTTCTCATTACATCTGGCTTAGTTTTTTTCATGTTGGCAATGAACATTAAGACTTCACTCATTGTTTCACTACCATTGAAGATTGAAATTATGGCAAGCACATACTCACCTCCAGTGTGACCACCGTCTGCTGCTGGAATAATCATTTCCAATGCTATTGGATCGCTACGGTTGAAAAAATCATACTACACAACAAATATAACAATTAAAATGCAAAATAAAAAAAAATTAAGACAATAAAAAAATATCAAAAATTACCACGCCTTTTCTATATAAGGATGTTGAATTCCCTGATTCTCTGAAGATTTCCATGAAGGAACAGGCTTGTTGAGTAATCGACCATCTACAAAAAGGAAACCTCACCAAATTTACCTTCTGATATACAGAACGTTCATTAGCTACTTCATTGAGTAACCTGGAGCTGAGAAATGAAACAAAATGATTAGGGAGGGAAATTAAATTGCGGAAAATTTATTAATACATACATACAAAAATTTAGCACTCACTAAATCTTTTAGGGAGTAGGAAGCAACCCTTTCAACGATGAGAATTAATATTTCCCTCAGAAGCGATTCAATGAAGTTTTTTTAGTCATAGTTTATTTGAAATTTTTGTTATTCATATTGAAAATTCAGTGAAATTTGAAAAGTTGGAAGAGAAGATAAATAGACGAGTAAACGTTTACTACAAATGCATGTATCTATTGTTTTTCAAAAACGGTAAAAATTGACAATGTCACAATCGTTAAAGTTTTTTTTCTTAAAATTTGATCCACTTAAAGTAATGATACCATCATATTACATATACTTGTTCGAAGTAATTGTTATATGTTGGCACATATGCAATTTTATGTTGTAAGATATAACACATAAGTGGCATATGTTGCCACAGATGCATTTTTCTGACATATAATTGACATATCTTGCAACAGCTGCACTATTCTGCATATATTGTTATAATTAGCAACACGATTATATATAAATAACATCACATAATTATATATAAGACTATATAATAGGGATCATCCTCAAATAAGAAAGAATATTCATTAAAATTCAACAACACAACACTTGACACTTCTTATGGGGCATTTCGTTTTGGCATATAGTTTTTTTGTGGCCAAAGTCCCTACATACATAACACTTATTTTTTCTTATTGGAAATGATTCACCAACTCCACGTCGTCTCTTATATGTCCTTCTTCCGGGTGTACTTGGATCAACATATGGAGGGGGTATTTCTCTCTGTATGATATCCAAAGGGACAATCCAAGAATCTTCACGTGGCACCGATTGAATTTCCTGACAATATGTCATTATGTATTTTTCCACCGAATAATATGGAGAGGAGTACACGTAAATCTGATTTCCAAAATCGGCCCCATGTTGGGATCGAAGCGCTGTCATGGCATGTGGACAAGGTATTTTGTCGAAGTCAAAAATTCTACATGTACAAGTTCTTCTTTGTAGATCCACAGTAGCAACATATCCACGACCAGTGACACTGAACTTGTAGTTAGCGATTTGATGGGCCAACAACTTATTGCCCGCGTTGACATACTCTGATATGTCTTTTTCAATTGAAAGAACAAATCTATTTGCATAGTGCACCAGTTCCATACGCTTCTAGTGAAATAACAATTCAAATATCATGTTTATTTCATCATATAGAGAGACAATGGGAAATTCTCTTCCAACATCAAACACAGCATTCACCGATTCTGCGATGTTTGACTTCATAATGTTATATCTACACAACAAAACATAAAAATCAAGCAAAACACATAATGAAAAAATAAACTAAAATGAGATGGTGCCTATTTCCCTTGCAAAATGCCCTACTCCATGTGTGGAATCCAATAAGTTCAAGAGCTTCAGCCGCCTTTGGTACCAAATCTCTTATTTGATTGAAATGGTCATTGAACTCACATATATCCTACGCCTTTGCTGCTTTATAAAAATGCGATACAACCTTCGAATTGTGAAAGTGACTTCGAATATTTTTCCCAAGGTGTCTCATGCAATAACCATAATGAGATGCAGGGGTAGATTCTCCAAACGATCTTCCGAATACTTGGATGTCTATTAGAGATAATGCACAACTCATCAATTTCATCTACAAAGCTTCTCATATTTTGAAAAAATATATTCATATGAGGCATCACGTTCCTTGTCCACGTCATAGAAAGACACTAGAAATATATGATTCTCGGCATCTTGTGCCATCGCCGATGGCAGAACTCCTCAATACTTTCTCCTTAGAAATGTGCCATCAACGGCTATTACTTTTCTCATTTCTTAAAAACCAATTATCCAACCAGCATATGATACAAAGAAGTAATGAAACCTCCTATTTTCATCGAGCGACAATGTCGTCTTGCTTCCTGGATTCGCAATTTCGATTATATAGTGGTACGTAATAAGCACTGCGTACCCGTGCTCATGTGTTCCCCTAACAATAGACTTAGCATGCTCCATGCCCTTATAAATCTTCCAATAGCTTACCTTACAATTCAATTCTGTGAGGAGTTGATTTGACATGTCTCTTGTGCATGGGCCATCACCATTGGGAAGCCTATTTTAAAAGTACTTACCTATGACTTTTGTCGTGGCGTGGGGATTATGGCTTGTAAGATGATCTGAACCACACGTATGGTACTTTTCATATATTCTAATGGCAAACCTGTCACTACTTGTAAATTTCACAGCCCTCAACCACCAATTGCAATCCGTATATGAACATTTAAAGAAAAACACATTACGAGAATTGATCACCTTTTTCACTCTAAAATCTTTTTCAAATCCAACAATTTTCAATGAATTTGTCAGTTCTTGCTTGTTCTTGAATGTCATTCCCTCATAAAATCCTGTTTCATCATCTCTAACATTATTCACACGTGAAGTTTAAGAAGAACATGGACTGTTGCTGCCAACTATAGGTGTGCGAGGAAACTTGCTTTCAAGGTCTGGCCCTTCAGCTTGAGCTTCACCTACACCTTCACCTTCACATTCACCTTCACCTATTCCAATTTAATTCATCGGGATTATTCATGTCCGCAGGATCAAATTCATCATTAATCATATCTTGTTGGCCTTGGTGTACATTATGATCCTCCTCGATAGGAATTTCTTCCACGTAGACTCTTAATATTGGCGGTTTCTCTGTTCCTCCCAAATAAACACTCAAACTAGATTGATCAGCTATTCTAAATGGTAAAACCTTCTCATTATAAAAAAAAATGGGGAATGTAACTCATGACAAGATCTTACAGTTTACAATTGTATCCAAACTTTTGCACGACAAAATTGGAGAACTCATCATACAAAATGCTTCTTTTGACATACATCCCTACTAAATCGGCTCCTCGTTTTTTACTATCCTCCCAATTCCATATGAATTGATTTTTCTTCTCGACCCATTCACCGCGACAATCAATCCCTAAAAATAATGACATTGTACTTGAAGAAAATAATTTAAAAAATGGCTAGTAATTATGAAGAATAAGTATTTGTAGCAACATATGACTATTCTGTGGTAATATGTAAGTCATATGTTGCTACATATGACTGTTCTGTCGTGAAAAATAAATCACATGTGGCAACATTTTTTAGTTATATAATATGTAGCAACATATTACTATTCTGTGGCGAGATGTAAGTCATATGTTGCTACATTTTACAATTTTGTTGTGAAAAATAAATCATATGTGACAACATTTTTTAGTTATATCATATGTAGCAACATATGACTTTTCTGTGGCGAAATGTAAGTCATATGTTGCTAAATATGACTATTCTGTTGTGAAAAATAAATCACATGTGGCAACATTTTTTAGTTAAATCATATGTAGCAACATATGACTATTCTATGGCGAGATGTAAGTCATATGTTTCTAAATATGACTGTTCTGTTATCAAAAATAAATCACATGTGGCAACATTTTTTATTTATATCATATGTATCAACATATGACTATTCTGTGGCGATATGTAAGTCATATGTTGCTACATTTGACTGTTCTGTTGTGAAACATAAATCCCATGTGGCAACATTTTTTAGTTATATCATATGTAGCAACATATGACTATTCTGTGGCGAGATGTAAGTCATATGTTGCTATATTTGACTTTTCTGTTGCTATTGAAATAACAATTATGTTGCTACATATGACTATAATATGTTATAATAGTCAACTGTTGCAACATATATAACAATATGTTGGAAATGCGAATGCAAATTACTGAAAAAATTACAGGTACCCAGATAAGATGATAATGAATTGAATTAAATAACTATTAATTTTACTTACCAGAAACAATGGTGTATAACCCAATCGCTTATGAAGTAATTCCAATTGAAACAAAACCAAATTTGGTCCATCAGTTACAGATTATGTAAAAATCTGATTCAAGAAGAAGCAAGCACAAGCAGTACCAGCGAAGACCCGCAATGTACGAAAATAACAAGAGGAAGAAGAGGAAGTTGAAGAGAGCGGGAAGAAAGGCAAGCAAGCAAGCAAAGTCGGGAGCAGCAGAAGAAGAAGAGAACGAATACGACGGCTGGAGGCGGGGGAAAAACCTTTTATTTCTTCTTTTGGCTCGATATTTCCCACCAAAATTTGTTAAATTAGGTTTAGTTTATTCAATTTAACATTTTACCCCTCATTTAATTCCCAACAAAAGTTGGTTAAATTAGGTATTGTGAAATTACCCTTTTACCCTTCATTTAATTCAGTGGACCAAACTGTCAACTCATAAACTTGAGGGTAACTCCACAATCCTTAATCATTAATCACATAATTGTCACCTACACCCAATACTTAAGACTTATGTCACCACACATTTATTTTGAAACCTTAATATCACTTTTTTTTAAAAATGCCAGGAAGGTTTGGATCGAAGGAGGGAAAAAATTAAGTATGATTTTTTGGGATTGTTTATCAGTTCTCTGTACTTTCCTTTTTCTTTTTTTTTAGTTATCATATTTTTTTTTCATTTAGAAAGGGTCACTTCTGACACAACTGTATATATTCTATGCTTTTTAGTTAATAAATGGGCCTTTGAGCCTCTTTATTTTTTTTTCAAAAAATTATATCTCTATCTCAAAACACAAAAAGAAGGATTAAACTCCTCCTGGAAAAAATATACTTCCTCCGTTTCAAAAAGGATAATGTAGTTTGACTTGGAACAGTGTTTAAGAAAAGAAAGAAAACTTTTAATCTTATGGTTTGAAATTAAAGTTATGTCAAATTTATCAAAATACTCTTTAATCTTGTGGTCTTAAACATTTCACGTGGAAAGTTAAAGTTAAATTGTTGCCAAAAAAGGAAAGTGGTCATTTTCTTTGAAACAGACTAAAAAGGAAAAAGTGTTTTTTTTAAACGCAGGGAGTATATGTATAGACACTTGTGGAATGAATGATATGAGATTTATAGATTCCAACTATACTTGGTGTAATAATCAGAGACATTGTAAAAGATCTGGATAAGGTTAGATATAGTTTTTGTTAATGACAATTGACCTAGAAGTACTCTATCAACACTCTAAGACACCTATCTAGGACAGATTCAAATCAGAGACCTAAGTAGCAAGAAGAATAGGGGTCTCGATAAATATAAGTACTAAAATGTTTAGCATCTCATTATATTGTTTTAAACCTGCAGAGAACCCTTTTAATTATGTTTTACGTTAATTGATGTAACGACCAGAACTGTCGATATTTAGGAGAAACGAAAATATGCGAAAAATTGGGGTCATTGTCCTGCCATAGCAGGTCAGATGCCGCTAGGGCTGCGGCACCAGGGCGGGATAAGTTGGCGTTAGGGCGGGATAGGCGCGATAGAACATATATTTACGAGAAATCCTATTTTCTCCATCTTCCTAAAATACCTAAATAAGTCGTTAAACACCGTAAAAATCTTAAAAAAGCTACTCTAAGTTTGGAAAGGTAGGAGAAGAAGATTTCAAGTGTGAAGATGGTGAAATCTTACAGATTCTTGGAAAATTTCACCCCCGCAAAGCTAGGGAAAACGGAATCAAAGTCAAAAACTCTGTGCAACTGATTCGTGCCCATTCTACAACATACTCTTATGTTAATTATGAAGATTCTAGGTCAGTAATGATTTTTTTGGCTTTCGTTGCTGAGTAGAAGCGTTAATATGGTCGAAAATATATGCTTGAACCTGAAAATATTTATAGTGATTATATACTATTTTTATCTTTTTCATTAGTGCAAAATACTTATTTTTTAGAGTTTTAACTTCCAATATATTAGTAGTGTTTTCATTGTTATTGAATATCCACGACCACTTTCTCAAGTTTTTTTTTTTGCGTTATAGTTTTATTTAATTTAGAAATTCCTTACTTACACATTTAATATTTGCATGATTTTTGTACTGTGGGGTGACTATTATCATAAGAGAAACAAATCTGAAGAGATGTTTAGTGATGGTCATTAAAAAATGGAGCCAAATAGGGAAGTGTCAGACTCAAAACCTTTCTCTTTTTCTTTGTTGTAGGATATACTATGCTTAAACTCCTTTGGACGCCAATAACTGCAACTTTAAAAAAAGATAAACGATGTTGATTTTATGTATTTAAAAAACATAGTCAAGGAGAGTGAGAGAAGGAGATATGAGCCAGGAACAATGAAATTACTGCATTATCAGTGTTTCAGAATGATATGCGCTTGAGGATCACGCGGCGGTGAACATCTCTGTTCAATATGTATTCATATTTACTCTAGACAGGACATCACTTTATATACTTAAATATTTATTTTATTGGTATTAATATACAAAGTGTGGTCATTTAGAAAGTGAGTACTAGATATTTATGGAAAACATTAAAAAAACTCATTCGTTCTTCAGTTACATGCTTGCAAATGGGAAAATATAGACTAGGGATTAAGATATTGAGGGCAATTGTGAATTAGTTATGTTTACTAAGAGCCACATAATAAGTATCTTTTTGTGTTCATTATTGCAGTATTGACACATTATAGGACTTAATCCAGAGAGATATATACCTTTGAAGAAAATTTTGGAAACTACATATAAGGTGTAGAATGTCTTATTAGTGTAAGATCTTTTGAGGAAAACCTTACGATCATGGCAGACAATATCACACTCATTACAAGGTTTATGCAAATTTGAACTTTATTATAGTGGACTTTTGTGTTTGGGGTTCATAGTTACTTCGGTGAACATGAAACATCAGCTTTCACTCTTAGGCTTCATTTTATTTTAAATTAAAATTCGTTCACTAACTTCTAAATTTTTTAATAGTGTTCTTTCAATGGGTTAATAATGTTTTTCAAATATGTCGATTCTCTATTTTTAAATTATTCAATATATATTGTTGTCATTCATTTTCAGATGTTAAAGGAATATTTAGATTCAACTCACACGAATATTTACCCTTAGATATAAGTGAGCAAGAGAAGGACTAGTACTACAATCAATAACTATAGAAAAATCAGAGAGATGCCAGACACCAACTTTGCCAATCGGGAAGAGCTTTATCTAGCTTCTTCATTTAGGACTATCACTGTGGATATGGTATTTGTACTTGAATACTCCACTGTCTCTCAGGTTACTTCTGATCCTTCATGGTAGTATTGAAAACATAGATAATACACCAACCCCATTTACAGATCAATTTCTGAATCTAATACTGTTCATCATCTAAAACTTTCAAAAAATAAACACTAACTTATTGATCAATAGTAAATTTGTAGCTTGTGATTTTCTTTCTAATGCATTATTATGTCAAAAGTAATTTTTTTCTTTTTGGAAGACATTATTATGGTCATATTTCTATGTCATTTTTGAGTTGTCTAAGTACCTTCTAGATTACTCAATCTATCATCTCCACTAATCTCTCTTTGTTATAAAATTTTTTATGTGCATATATATATATATATATA
>NC_028639.1:39405125-39445222 GCF_001406875.1 Solanum pennellii | reverse complement strand
TATATATATATATATATATATATATTCCATGCTTATTATATTCATTACAAAAATTGGTATAATAGAAATTCTTTTAAAAACTGATTTGAATTGTAGTCTTCAAGTGATGTTACATTACATGCGTACATTTTGATATTTTCTTTGGAAGAAATCAGGGTTGTCGCTGTTTTTGTTTTACCAGCAATAAATATGCTATTTATTTTGTGAGATCTCTAATATTTAACATATTATGTATTTAACCTCTTCATAAAGTTTCAATAAGTGATACTACGATAGGTTTCTTGATTTTCTTTTTGGGTGATCCTTATATAATGCTGAAAATGTCGAGGCGGGTATATCAATCTGGACACAATTGTGCGTTCGTACTTTTTCCTGGTGAATCTTATGTCGGTTAAATTTTTTATTGATCTGCCTCTAAGAACCAATGGGGCATTGCATAAAAAATCAGCATTAGCGGCAATTAATTAGCACTTGCCATTAAATACGTATTTTTAGCGGCAAATAACACTTTTTGTATATGTCTCTAAAATCTAATTAATTGCTTCTAAATATGTATTTTTAGCGAAAAATACAACTCTTTGTATATGTCCCTAAAGTCTTTAGCGACATTGGATCGAATGACACTTAACTAGTTCGGTAAAGACTTTAGCACTTGTTATTAATGTGTCTATTTATTGTAGCTAAATGTTGATTTTTGTTGGTGGACATTCCATTAAAAGAATCCATTTTCCATGCTTAACATAATTATGATGTTATTCTTTTTTTCCTTTGTTTTGTTAAGGCAGGGTATATTAGTATGATGGTTGACTATTTGAATGACTCATCTGTTTATATCTTTTGGGATTCGAGTTTCATTATCTTCATTGTTAATTCCGTTTCTCTAGTAAATATGGGAGACATGGATCAGGGTATAAGGATCAAGAGAACTAATTATGACGAGGCTGGACTCAAAGGGGTAAGTAGACTGTAGAATTAGTTTGTTATGCTACATTTTCTAATTATCATACACTGCAGTTAAATGGTACAAGAAAAATTATTTACCAGGTTTGAATTGATCTAGCTAAGAAGTTTAATATATAGAGAGAGCATATGTAGTAAAAGTTGCATGCAGGCACAAGAAACTATTTTCTTGGTTTGTACCACCATTGCACAGAATTTTTGAAGGTCTGTATTTTCCCTTTCCTAAAGTTTCACATGATGGAATACATATATGCAAAACGGAAAAATATAATGATCTTTAATACTTACATGATTAATAGATAACCAATACCATTTATGCTTAAACAAATATCATGATAGAACACATAAACATAATGAAATTTAATTCAAGAATTATCTCTGGAAGCGTGAGCGGATACCTTCAATCGAATCCCCAAAGATAGACAGACTTTCAAGAAAATATACAAGATAGCTATGGTATTCTATAGTGATCCCAAGTCACATCCGAACTCTCTCAATACTTGGGTGGGCAAGTATTGAATAGAAAACTAATCATCTTTTTTCTAGGTTAGGAGAATCCCTATTTATAGAGATTTATTCCTAATCCAAAAAGGACTAGAAAATCTTGTTTTTTTAGAAGACTAGAAAAACTCATATTAATCTTCCTTTTTGCATAGAAATAGGATTCTGAGTTCTAGTTAAATATGGGTACTATAGGACCACATAATTAATTACCGAGGCTTCCTATTAAGGAAATAATTCCAAATAATTAATTTGAATTATTTTTACCATAATAAATTACAAATCATTCCACTAGAAATTCATAATTGTCCTTCTCTATTTTGTAATTTCCTATTAAACACTTATTTAATTCCCCATGTTAAGATTCATATACTAATCAATAAATTAAATTACTGACGAATTTAACTTAATCATTAATTTCCTTGAGAGCCCTACTTAACTTATTTCATGTGTCAGATTCATAAATCCACTTGCAAGATTTGACAGTATGAAAACTTATAAGTTTCTCAAAAAGGTATATCAATCAATCTCTATAACGAGATATGGATTTCATCAACTAACTTATTATTTCACCAATATATATTATTATCATCCAACTTACCAGGCATATTGACCAATCTCAGAATCTCACCTTTTAATAAATCAAAACGACAATTAATATATGCAAATCATAATAGTTATATCAGGATTAAGAATATAAGCACATCTAATAGTTTAGAGAATATGTTTTTGTCAGTCAGTCTAAAACAACTATCTCTACTCGGTCTCGTTCAATACATACAAAAAGTATTAGCACAAGAAGTTGGAACTATATTGTTCCCATAATCAAGATAATTTACATATAATCTTGTGCTACAATCGTTCCGGATGGCATGTCCAATTTCCATCCTAGATTGTGAACCAAAAACTTTATACTTATAAGAACCGATAATTTAATCCTCTGTGTATAAGCTAAAACTCTACACACTAAATCATCTACTATCTAAGTATATAGACACCATAAACGAATATATGATCTATTGAAATTAAGAAAATATTTATTCTCTAATAAATATTATTTCTTAACATATGATTAATAATATACATCCCAACAATCTCCCACTTAGACTTTTAACCATAACAATTGTTATAATGTACTACATCTAAATGCATGGTTAATAGTACATACCGAACAATCTCCGACTTAGATATTTAATCTTAAAAATAGTTAGAATACTATGTCTAAACACATGATTAATAGTATATACCCTAAAAATCTCCCACTTAGACTCTTAACTATGCATTTACAACTTTCGCAGGCATTCCCTTATTTTTTATCGAAAGAAAATTTACCAAGCTATTTTCTCATGCAATTTTATCTAGTAGTGCTTCGTCATAACAAATCAATTTTGTACTAGATCTTGAGAGACCTTATTATGAAACCCTCCAAGAGTGTACTTCTTTTCAGGAGCTCTATCATTAAAGTTTTCTCAAGCATACAAAACAACTCAATCTTCGTTATGATTCTCCCACTACGACTAAGTACTACTATTATGAGCATACAAAACAACTCAATCTTCGTTATGATTCTCCCACTACGACTAAGTACTACTTTTATAATCACACTTTCATGTTCTTGAGTTTTAATATTTTCTTCAAAATCTTTCGATCATGAAATATTAACAACTTCTCATGAAGTGTTCTTTCAATTTGCTCAACATCACTCCCACTACTTGAGATAGTAGTATTCTTATGGCTAGTAACGTTTCTCCCACTACTTAAGTGCAATGGGACATCAATTCTGACATACCCATTAGATGTTCTAGAGCGTATGAATTTGCAATTGACTTATTTGTTATTTCTTTGTTCAATTCCCGTAAAGCTAATTTACTTCTAGGAACATGGTATATTAAAAATACCTTTTCTAGAAATCAGAAAGTTGTGTTAACAATTGACTTATTTTCTTTAGGACACTATAATAAACCTTGTTTCATTGTTTAGGATATCCAATTAACACACACATTCCGTTCTTAATTTCAATTTTCCTTATTCTCCCACTCAGCACATGTGCTGGACAATCCTATATCTGAACATGTCACAGATTGAAATTACGTCAAATCCAACTAGTTGTATAGTTGTTCAAGGTACTAATATGAAAGAAATTGAATTCAGAATGTGATATGTAGTTATTAGAACTCATCCCAAAGAAACAAAATAACTAATAATAAGTCAATAATTAATATCATCATCTTCATAAGCGTCTAATTCTTTTCTCTTCTACACCAATCTATTATAGAGTGTCTAGTGTAGACAATTGAAAGACAATTATTCTATAAGATAAGTGACTTATGAGCTAAGAGGATTACGCCACTACAATCAGATTGTAGTGATTTTATATATTTTCATGATGATACTTTCACGTGTTTTAAATATTTTGAGTTTATCAAGACATTTAGACTTATAAAACATAAAAATATATATTCATATCACGAGTAATTTTCTTGAAAACTCAAAAACTCAAATTCACGTCTTGCCCATGTGCTCATTTATTACACAAATCAGAATAGATCAATTATAACTTATCACTACCTCTTAAATCCTTTTTAAGAGAAAAACTAAGGTCTCTTAGTCATTTTTCCTTCTAAACAAAACGTACATGTTAGTAGTGACTTCACTTTCAATTAACAGTTATGTCCATCCATTAACCAACCTCAAAATTCTATTCAGAATAAATGACTTAGACCCTAATGTATAGATAAGTCTCATTCAATCTTAAAGATATTTTCCCTTATGAGATAGATTAGTATAATTTAATTATCTCATACTAATAAAATAATCACGCATCAATATACTACTAAAAATAAAATATTTATCAAACTCAATGATAGAAGAGTTACAAATAAATATATTATATGCTCAGATTTTATCTGGTTAGATACTGAAAATAATTTCTTCTAACATAAGGTACATATACAATGCATTCATTAAGTTAATATCGTATCTCTACCAAAAGAAAATCTTAAGTAATACTAAGTGGGTGTGTAATATCTATTGAGAATGTGAGACACAATTCTTTAAATAGATCATAATATTTCGAATAATCCCGGATAACGAAATTCAAGGCTCATTTATACACATATATCCATACATCTCGAATAGCCAATCGTTTGGATTGGAGAACTACTCATGCAATACACATGTACAATGACCGATTATTCACTCCAAAAACTTATACAGACCTAATTCAGTTGAAGAATCGACTGTTAGTTTTAGTCAAGTGAAAATCCTCTAGCTACATTGATCCAATCTTATATTACTCAGTTTAGGAGAGTTAATATAGATTATCAAAACTAGACAATTAAATACATAGTGACTTATATCAATTTCATCCATTAGGGAGGAAGGTCTAAGCCAACACATAAAACTAATACTTCACTACTATGTAATCAATTATGACTGAAAAATCATATAAAGATCCAAAAAAATTAATTTCTTACTAGGTCGTTCCTATAAATCTACCAAATTTCAGATCAATCAGAGTTTTGTTTTTCGAATTTCAAAACTATGATCAATTTGGTTGAAAACGTTATTTGGCCAAAATAGAATTTAAGATTTTCCCACTCAGTAATTTGTATCATATATCATCATTTTTGTGAAATAGATACACGAATTAAGAATAAAGAACGAAATTATGAAATTCCAAAAGAAAAACATGTTTATGTATACAATGAATATTAAAATTCAAAACACACCTCATAGATATCAATGTATCTTGAACAATGAATTTTGATGAAAAAATGACTACTCATGCAACATACATATATGGTGTCAGATATTCCCTTCAACAAATTTTAAACAAAAGCCAACTCAGATGGAGAGTATATGTTTATTTAAGTTCAGTGAATATCATTATCCCTGGATACATTGATCCAATCAAATATTACTCAGTTTAAGAGAGTCAATACTGATAACCAAAACTAGAGATTAAGTTTTAATGACTTGTATTAATTTCATCCGTTATGGAGGAAGGTCTAAGCTAACACATGAATTTAATACTTCACAAAAATTTATTCAACAAGACCATACAGAACATACTCTATCACCACTATATTATAGTCGAGTAATTTTTTGGGTAAAATTAATTTTTCAAGATACAAAAATCATCTAAAAATATCATTTGAACGATCTTAAAATACCAAATCACTGCATAAAAATGAGTATTTTAAATTTGATCATTTCTGATGAACCTTCCAAATTTCTGATCAATTGGAGTTCGAAGATAATAGTTATCACCAAATCTCTTGATCAAATTTAGATTTAAACGATTTAAGGAAAAATGATCAGATCTACATCCTTATCATATACCAATTTATGTTAACTCATCATGTGTAATCATGTATCACATAGAACATAAATAAAACCAATATAAAGGATGTCATTCAAACTAAATCAAATTTTAGTTCCAAAGAAACAACTTTAAAATCATTTTAACGACCTCAAAAAATATAACCACATAGCAATGAGTACTTCTTACTAGGCATTTATCGATGAACTTACCAAATTTTAGGTCAATTGGAATCTTTAAAGAATTTATATTTCCAAAACTATGACCAAATTCAACTTCAAGTGATTAAAGCATCTCTTGGAATTAAAACAACATGACCTACAGTCTTATCACATATCAATTTTCGTTAAATAACTATGTACAATCATATCAAAATTTAACATAAACACAATTCATATAAAGAATGATCTTATCATATTCAAATAAAATTTTAATCCAACAATCTACCTAAAATCCATCAAAAGACTTTTTGATGACACCATCAAATTTCAAGTCAATCAGAGATTATAAAAATTCATGAGCACCTAAACTATGACCAAATTTGAAAAATGTAAGTTTTAGGCAAGAATAAAGATTGAAATAACTTGATTCGAAATTTCATTCTCTTTCATGATTATCTCACGAGCATAAGGGATATTGTGTCCTTTCTTTCGGCTAAGACACTAAACTAACCTCTTTACAACATATTCTTCTCTCAATTAATACAATTGAGTATTCAAGATATTATATTTCTCCCTTTTAAACCGGTGAAAAAGTGTTACTAGTATTTAAAGGTACATCTCCTTCCTAATAAAACCTTTACTAGTATACATTTATGAAGAACAATCCATACATGATAGATTGAGAATATTCTAACGACTCAAATAACTAGACCACTTTCATAGATCTTATTTATTTATCATAATTCTCAATTCACCTATTGTAATATATATTATCTCACATGTACAAAGACTTAAAGAATTACTAAGGATTTCAAATAAATAAATCACTTTAATAGTAATTATATATTAACCATAAAATTCATAATTTATACATTATGAAAAATGTGAGAGAAAATAAATGCGCATATAATTAATTTAATGAGTTCAAAGATTATTGACTCAAGCCTAAACAACACATTAAAAAATATTTAGACCATTTATCCATGAATTGAAACACTAAGAAACGGTCTTGCCAAAAAAAATTGGCTTTACTGCCGATATTCTAATCCAAATCATAATGGGCTAATGATTGTGTATGTTTCTTTTAGCCAATTACGACCATGTACATGCTAAAACATGCTTATATGATTTTTATTCTAAGGACCAAGAAGACCAATCAAACTGCTGCAAGAACCTAATAAACCACCAACTTTCAATTTATTTTATTTTAAAATTACGAAGTTGGTCCAGGCTATATCCTTGATTCTTCGCATTGGCAGAACTGGCAGAAACAATGGTATTGTCCTTCTCTTCTTTTCTCTTGACCGACACAAAATACAATAATAAATTTTATGTTCATAAGCGTACAACATATATATAATCTAGGTTACTTATTATAGATGTAAGTTTTGCTTTTGATGCGAATTGATGGAATACATATATGCACAGCGGAAGCATATAATGATTTTTAATACTTACATGAATAATAGATAACCAATATCGTTTATGCTAAAAAAAATATCATGCTAGAACACATAAACATAATGAAATTTAATTCAAGAAGTACCTCTTGAAGCGTGAGCGGATACCTTCAATCGAATCCCCAAGATAGTGAATCTACAAGATAGCTATGGTCTTCTACACTGATCCCAAGTCACATCCGAACTCTCAATACTTGGGTGGGCAAGAATTGAATAGAAAACTAATCATCTTTTTTCTAGGTTAGGAGAATCCCTATTTATAGAGATTCCTTCCTAATCCAATAAGGACTAGAAAACCTTGTTTTTCTAGAAGACTACAAAAACTCATATTGTTCTTCCTTTTTGCATAGAAATAGGATTCTGAGTTCCATTTAAATATGGAAACTATAGGGACCACAAAATTAATTACCGAGGCTTCCTATTGTGGAAATAATTCCAAAGAATTAATTTGAATTATTCTTACCATAAATAATTACAAATCATTCCACTAGAAATTCATAATTGCACTCTATTTTGTAATTCCCCATTAAATACTTATGTTATTCCGCGTGTTAAGATTTCAGATACTAATCAATAAATGAAATTACTAACGAATTTAAATAAATGATTAATTTCCTTTAGAGCACTACTTAACTTATTTCATGTGTCGGATTCATAAATCCACTTGCAAAGATTTGACACAATGAAAACTTATAAATTTCTCAAAAACGCATATCAATCATCTCTATAACGAGACATGCATTCCATCAACTAACTTATTATTTCACCAATATATATTATTATCATCCAACTTTACAGGCATATTGACCCACTCAGAATCTCACCTTTTAATAAATCAAAACGATAAAAATATATGCAGATCATAACAGTTATATCAGGATTAAGAATATAAATATATTTAACAGTTTAGAGAATATGTTTTTGTCCGTCAGTCTAAAACAACTATCTCTACTCCGTCCCGTTCAATAAATACAAAATATGCTAGCACAAGAAGTTGGTACTATACCGTTCTCATACTCAAGAAAAATTACATATAATCTTGTGCTACAGTCGTACCCGATGGCATGTCCAATTTCCATCCTAGATTGTGAACCAAAAACTTTATATTTATTAGAAATGATGATTTATTCCTCTGCACACTAAATCATCTACTATCTAAGTAAATAGACACCATAAACGAATATATAATTCATTGAAATTAAGAAAATATTTATTCTCTAATAAATATCATTTCTTAACATATGGTTAATAGTATACATCCCAATTTCACATATATGATTTCTACCCTCACATTTATCATACCATCTTCACTAAGTTTATGCAATTTTACCTTTATATTTTTTATTTTCTAATTTTATTGCTTTTTTTTGTTTCTTTGTTGATATCCTTTGGCAACAATCGACTATGCAAAGCACACACATAGAAAAACCGACTACGCAAAAATATTCAGCACATGAAAATATATATTGTTGGGCTAATGCTGGAAAGAGTATTTTATGAAGTGCGAAAGTGCCTGAGGAAGCTGTCGTAAAGATCGCATATTGCTTCCATGGAAAAATCTGTTGGTACAAACACTCGCGAATTCAAAATGAACTTTCTTTTGTTGATTATTTATGTGTATCCATTTGTTGTGGTGACATATTTCTTTGGTGGTCTAAGAGCACAAAAATATAATGATGAAGTGAGCAAATGGGTTTTAGGAAAACGAATTTAAGCCATTGAGGAAAAACTTAGGAACTCTAGAGAGGTACCCCCAACTTTTGACCAATAAAAATTACCTTTGAGAAGCTCTTTATGGTAACATGCTTGTTCAAGAGCAATAAAATGTTACGAGAGTCTAGTTGGCTGAAATCTATCTTAAAAGAGGCAACTTTCGAAAATGCTGATGTGGCTGCCATCAAGAATGGAAATGACTAAACAGCATTACCAATCTCAAAGTCTAAACATGAGGTTGGAACCATTTTTCTCAAAAGCTTCAATAATAAAATAGAAATTCACAGAAAAAGTTTTTTAAAAGGTTTTTCATTATTGTGTGGATGCAAGGAGTGACATGATAATCGTCACGTTGCTTGAAGTTTCTAATGATTCGACTTCAAGGGGTGATGTATGTCATTTCTACAACTTTCTTGAGGGTATCTATAGAAGGTGACGAAACTGTTATATATTGTTTAAATCAATAGCTTTAACAGTTAAGGGAATACAAACTCCAAATAATATTTTGTTTTCAGTTTCTATCATTATATTCTTCTGTAGTGAGCTTCTTGAATTGAATTTCTATGGTAGAGGATATGTTTTATCCGGTATTTTCAATTCTATATAATGAATGTAAAAAATCATTTATGAAAAGTTATAGTGGAATTCTTTACTCTTTAGTCAGAACAATAATTTAATTTGTGTGTTGGGCCACTGGTCTAGCACATGCTTTTCCCATCTAGTAAAACTAGAGATGGTCATTCCATAAAATCCCTTTTAAACAAAAACTACTGGTGTGAAGTCAAGAAATTTTAATGTTAAGTTTTTCTCTACCTTTTACATGATATACATCATCCTTCTCTTAGCATTTGATTTCACAAAATCCCCGTGTCTCTCTTTCATTTGCTTTCTCTATTATTATTTTTGCTCTCTCCCAATGAATAACTCTCATGATAAGAATGTTGCCCATCCTCCTCCTCCCCCTCCCCAATCTCCCCCTCCCTATTTCCCAGCCCCTTTCTCTCATCGTGTTCACGAGAAGGCTACACCAATTGCTGACACTGAGATCTTAGTGGTTTATGGGAGTAGCATCTCCATCAACTCACTCAATGCTCCTCCTAGAGAGATGGAAAACATGTCGAATGATGGGGAAGGAACTTTTGAGGTTCGGACCAAAATGCCCAAAATTGGCAGTTTCAATTGCTGCTGCTCCAAAAGGTTCAACATTGGGCCTTTTGGCCCAAACCACACATGTTCCTTCCTTAGCATTCAACATTCTTCCCCTCTTTTTAGGAGGAACATTGACTGAGTGGACGGGAGCGCTACTCCTACAAAACCCTAAGATCTTAGTGTCAGTTGTTGGTCGAACCTCCTTGCGAACACAACGAGGGGGAGGAAGGAGAAAGGGGGAAATTCTTAGCATGAGAGTTGGCCATTTGGAGAGAGAAATAAAAATATTAGAGAAAGCAAATGAAACTGAGAAATCAAAATTTGGCAAAATAAAAGACTTAGAGAAAGATTATATATATAGTTTGAAAGGTAGAGAAAAACCTAACATTTGAATTTTTTTTCACTTTCCACCAATAATGTCGGTTCACAAAGGGCTTTAACGGAAAGACCTTGTCTAGTTTTATGTATATATGTTGACCACATCTTTATTTTATTCTTTCATGAGATTTGTTTAATTTCAATTCTTACTTCCTAATAAGTGTGTGACAATGTCATTTAAAATTATGTTTGACCAATTAAACAACACACACTTTTAAATAGTTACTTAATAATGTTTTCAACTAGCACATTTGTCACATGAGGCCTGATTCATTTTGGAGATAAAACAATTTCAACATAGTTATAATGTTTGTCGTCCCTAATACGATGTTCAAAAGTTTGGGGGATTTGAGTCTTCTACCCCCTTTTAGAAAGGCAAAGGCTTCCAAGTAAATTATTCATAACCTTAAGCTAAAATCATAATAAAAACTAATGGAATTAGCACAATTATATTGGTAAGTAGTGGCATAGGTAGAAAATTTGTGAAGGGAATCCAAAATAATGCCAACAAAGAAAAAAAATGTGGCCATGGGGAATTGAACCTCAATGGCAAAAACTTTTTCACACTATTGCCACTAATCTACCAGTTTATATACAGCAAAGAATTTTATTTTTCAATTAATTAACTATTTTACAGCACACCGCATTAAACAAATTATACAAAAACATAGATGAAGTGATTCGAACACGGGTATTGTGTACATATTGGACACACTTTTTCGACTGAGCTACGACTCAATGTTGTTTTTAGGGTGTTCAAAGAGCTTAATATATCAATAAAAACTAATATTAGACATTACAATAGTATTAAGAGGGCTAACTTAGAGTTTAAAAAACAAGCTCAGGAAGGTTATTCTAGAAATAGATCACTAGAACTCATGAAAATGATATTTTGGGAATGTAATATACCATAGGAGATATTAGACATAGTGGAAGAAGCAAGACAAATCATGAAACAAAACAACTTCAAAGTTCGGCATGTATACGGGAAAGGAAAATAAGCTAGAACATGTCATTCCTAATAGTGCTTACTGTAAGTCAAAGATAGAAGAATACAAGCAGTTCGAACAATTACCAGCTAATTGTAGAAGAATTCTACACATGGAAATAGCACAAATAGCAAATTTGAGAATAAAGACAACAAAGATAAAAGACATAAACAGCCAGTATGGAACACAATTAGATTAATCAAGATGTGGGGAGTCTCGCAAGATTTAATTTACACCTCAAGTTTTTTTCCAATAATAGTGCTTAAAATCGACAAGAAATAAAGAGTTACCTTCTTACAAAAGAGGAAATAGGCAAAAGTCGAGGACTACACATCCAAAGCACATCCTCTATTATCATAGAGAGGAAGATCGAGAGAAATATATTTGGCTCCACAACAAGCAACGATGTTAGATTAGAAATCTGAACATACTAAACCAAAATAAAGGAGAGATTAGATACATACAGGAGGAGGACGATAAGGAGGGGCAATACCTATTGAAGCTGTTGAAGATGTGTAGTGGCACACCACCATGGTTGAATGCTGATGATCTAAAGAAGACAAAGGAGAATCTTGAAGGCTGTGTAGAGAAGAATATGAAAGAGGAGAATTGGGAAACACATGTTAGGGAAAGTGTTAAAAATAGGGTTACAAATAAAAAGGGTATCGATATATTTGGGCTTACTTTCCTTTTCAAAGTTGGGCCTGACCGACACGTATTTTTGATATTTATTTTAAAAAAGGTAATATATAACCTCTCTCTACATATATATCATGTAATTTTTTTGGCGAAGGGTGACCAATCGATAGCTCCATCCGTGTTGGTGAGATCAAGTTTAAGCAATTAAGTATCAATGCAAACAAAAATTACAGTACTATGAAAACTAGCTAAACACAATAATTATAGACTATTGGAGATTGCAATGTTAGTAATTTCTATTTTGTGAACTCAAGTATTAATTTATTATATGTAAATATGCTATTAATAAACTAGTCCATTGTGCGATATAACAAAGTACTAAAATTTGGAGCCTTCAAAGTAATTTTCTATTCATTTGATTTTATTTTTGTAACACCTTGGTATTCGAAAGAGCTAAAATTAGAAAGAACCAAATTTGAAATAGAAAAATCTAAAATATTGAAAGTTATGCTTAAGATGTGAGTTTTATGTCAACTTCCATAACTTTCTGTACATGATGAGCAAGGTGGCCCATACGATATGAATGAAAGATCTTCAAATCCTCTTTCCAACTCTATTGAGTTTGCTACATTGCTAGAGCGGCCCAACATTTTATATATTCAAGTTGTGGATTTTGTGCATTATCATTTGATTACGAAGGATAGTAGCGAACAATAAAAAAATGGTTCAAAACTAGCACATCAAAAATAAATTAAGCTAAAATTGCATATGTTGATACGATTGCCACAAGGAAAAATGGATTATGTTCAAAGGTTGATCAATGATTGATTCAAAAATAGGGTAAACATAGACCGTCAATGAAATATCACAACACTAGATACCTTGATTTTTAAAGGTGAATTTGACTACATCCAATGGGGCTAAAAATGTCAAATCAGATTTAAGTTGTACCAATTAGCCAAAGTACTTAATCCAACCCTCAATTAAGGGGAGAAATGTTTGTCTGAATCTATAAAAACATCACTATTGATACAGGGGTTATTCTTAAGACAATTACTCCTTCCATACATGAAAAATAAGATAACATCAGTAATGACTAACAAAATTACTTATCTAATCCTCAGATCTTAGACATAGCTAACTTTAGAATTGAACTCAATCTGTTTTCTATTATTTCCACATAGATCATCTCCTTCTAACTCATATTGTTAGTGTACCTTGAAATGAGAAGTACGTGAGGCAGAACTAGCATACTTTTGTTTTCCAATATATATGTAAGGATAGCATAAATGAACAATGAACTGCATTTCTCTTATTCTTTATGGTTATGATGTTACACACTATAATAGACATTTTTCAACTGTAAGAATAGGAACGTGGCTTTGAGTTTGCTTTGTCTTTAAACCTGTAAATCAGCAAGGGGTTTTTACTTTTAGCTTTAAGAAACATACGGATGTGCTTTTATCTCTTAATTCTCACATATTTGACTTTTTCTTCGCATATTCACATGAATTTGACTACAATACTAACAATAATATAATGTCGCACTTGCCCTTTTTCTTTACTTTTTATTTAAGCATCATGTATCTCTCTTTTATTTGCATTTCAGGAAGCAGCTGAGTGTAATTCCTCATGTTAGAATATCTACATAAATGCTTACTCGCCTATTTTTTCAAAGACTTAACAGACGTACTTATCAAATCCAATATTCACTAAATGCAATATACAATACCATAATATTTACTAACCATTATCAGTACACTAAATAGAACACTATGGTTCCTTCTGAACAAAAAGGGGCCAAAATTTGAAGAACCTGAAAAAGTATGTGAGATTTTACCTAAAGGACTTGAAAATCAAGAGAATCTGAAATCAACCCTTCCCATCGTTTAGCCTACTTCTTGTTCTATCTGTAAACCTTGATTGTTTTCTACCACATTACCTAAGTCGAGTTATAGTTATAAAAGTGAGCAAGGACCCAAACATATTAATTTTCACGTATATCAAGCATCTTTAATCACAAAGGATTGAATCCATAAGAACTTGAAATAAAAGTGGGTGACCTCATCCTTTGTCATGCCAGAATACTATTTTATTGGAAAACTAATATTTCCTGCTGCAACTCCTTCGGTTACTGTTGGGCTTTGTGGAGGCTTGTGAGCCGGCCCGACCCATTACTGAAACCCTAGGTTAACCATTTGGCTTTCCTATAAATATGATCCTTGTATTTGTAATTCTAGAGTAGCACAAGTGAAATAAAATCCTCCTGTTACAGTCGTGGAGTAGGGAAACCGAACCACGTTAAATTCTTGTGTGTCCCGTTTGTGTTCCGTTTCTCTTTTCTCTAGATTATTTGTGTGTGTTGTGTGTTTAATTCCCAACAAGTGGTATCAGAGCGAGGTTTCAACAACATTGTAACACAAACTGTGAGAAATTGTCACCTAGGGTTCTTGTGTGAAGAACTGTGTGCAGGGAGGAGTAGCCGCCGTTACCGTGTGGGTAACCTCAAGCAGCAGCCGGCTAGGAGAACCGCGCAGGGTGCGAACAGCCGTCGTCCGTGTGCTGTCCGTCGCGCCGTTCCGTTGGCCGCCGCGTCGAGGAGCCTCAGATCCAGCCGCGAGCGTCCAGATCGTGAGCATCGTCCAAATCGCCGCCCGCTGTCTGTAGACGCCGTTAAGGGAATTGCCGAAGTCCTTTGAGATGGCAGAAGATGGGAAGTTCCGAATTGAGAAGTTCGATGGTACAGATTTCAGTTGGTGGAAGATGCAGATTGAAGATTTGCTGGTTCAGAAAGATTTGGACGTAGTGTTGGGTGACAAGCAAGGAAAATTGTCTGATGCAGAGTGGGCAGTTTTGGATCGGAAAGCTATGTCAGTTATCCGACTCTCGTTGACCAAGAATGTTGCGTTCAACATTCTTAAGGAGAAGACAGCGAAAGGCATCTTGGAAGCCTTGTCTAACATGTACGAGAAGCCATCTGCAGCAAACAAAATTTTTCTGATTAGAGAGTTGGTGAACACAAAGATGAAGGAAGGCAGTTCAGTTACCGAGCACATCAACTCATTGAATTCGATCTTAGCCAGACTTTTGTCAGTTGGCATTAAGTTCGATGATGAAGTTCAAGCTTTACTACTGTTATCATCATTGCCTGACAGTTGGTCCGGAACGGTTACAGCAGTTGCCAGTTCAGTGGGACCTAATGGATTCACCTTTGAGAAGATTCGTGATCTCGTTCTTGGCGAGGATGTCAGAAGAAGGAGTTCTGGAGAATCATCAGGTGATATGCTAAACGTCGTCAGAGGCAGAGGAAATAACAGAGGTAGTGGGAGCAGGAACCGAAGAAGGAGTCAGTCGAAGGCTCGGGATGGCTCAGGTGTAACATGTTGGAACTGCAAGGAGGTGGGGCATTTCAGGAATCAATGCCAGAAAGACAAACAAGTCAACATTGCAGAAGACAGCGTCAACGAGGATTTGTTTATCTGTTGCGCGGAGAGCAATGTGGATTCCTGGGTCATGGATTCTGGTGCTTCTTTTCACGCTACCCACAGCAGTGAAGCATTGCAGAATCTGGTTATTGGAGACTTTGGAAAGGTAAGGCTTGCAGACGATAGAGCTCTTGATGTTACGGGCATGGGTGACATGGTGCTGAAGACGCCAGTCGGTTTCTGGACCTTGAAGGATGTCAGAGTTGTTCCAAGCTTGACGAAAAGTTTGATTTCTGTTAGGCAGTTGGATGAACAGGGACATCATGTGAAGTTCGGAAATGGGCAGTGGAAGGTCGTGAGGGGCAATCTTGTCATGGCTCGTGGAACAAAAAGAGGATCGTTGTATATTGTCGGATTACCGTCTGAGGGAGTGACCGTCCCAGTTCAGAAGAAAAACAAAGTCCGGTTCACAGAATCTCGTGGGCAGAAGAAGGTTGTCTTTGCAAGAAAGAAACCCAGAGCCACAGGTCAGATTCAGGATGAACGAGCAAGGAAAGGTTCAGGAAGACCAGTCAGAGGCGTTCGTGGCAGTGGGAGCACCGGCCGTGCTTCAGCCAAGGCTCCTAGAAGACAGTGGGTCAAGAGAACCAGTATTCCAGCTGTTGATACGTCTCCAGAAAATTTCTTGCTGAGTATGGAGAGTGTTTGTTCTCAGGGAGTTCTAGGATCCGGCAGTTCGTGTCTCAAGTGGGAGCCGGTAGGGACCGAGGACGAGTCAAGGGCAGTTTCAGCCGTGACTGATGTGTTGAAGCTTCGGGGAGCTTCAACGGGCCTTTCAGTTGACTGATGAGAAGGCCGCTGTAGCAGGAGAGAGTTGAAAAAGATTACTAGACATACAAGTGTTCTAAGTGGATGACAGTTGAAATTCTTCAAGCCTCCAAGTGGGAGATTGTTGGGCTTTGTGGAGGCTTGTGAGCCGGCCCGACCCATTACTGAAACCCTAGGTTAACCATTTGGCTTTCCTATAAATATGATCCTTGTATTTGTAATTCTAGAGCAGCACAAGTGAAATAAAATCCTCCTGTTACAGTCGTGGAGTAGGGAAACCGAACCACGTTAAATTCTTGTGTGTCCCGTTTGTGTTCTGTTTCTCTTTTCTCTAGATTATTTGTGTGTGTTGTGTGTTTAATTCCCAACAGTTACTTCTACTAGAGGTTTCTTATACGATTATACCAACATATAAGACAATTGAACAGCTATTAAAATTTTGGAAACACCTTATCTACTTTCATGGGGTAGAGATAGGTCTTCTTACACTTTATTCTATCCACACACTATTTGTGGAATTTGACTGGGTATGTTGTTGTTATTGACAACTATGAGAATCATCAAATAGGTCACTAAGACTAAGAATCATCGGATTAAAAGAGTAGTGTTTATATAAATACCTCATTCTGTTAATTAAATGTTGATATTAGCTTGAGTTATAACTTGTCCATATTAGAACGTTTATAGAAAATATTAATGTCACATGTTGGTGCGATTAAAATACTGATTTGAAACCAAAAATATGTCAATTTTTTATGTCGATAACCTTAAGTTACAACTTAAAACTCAAAATTTATTGCAAAGGGTGACATAACATGTGCAACAAAATTGAGGGGGTATATATAAAAAATCTAACATCAACATCTTTAAACTCACATCTCTATTTCAAATTTGTGACCTCCCACCCAAGCAATGAGAACTCAAATAGAGTTGTTAAATTTAGAGAGACAATAGATGCTCAAAACTATCCTAAGATACACTCACAGTTCAAAGCATGTAGATCAACCAAATGACATTAGCATAATTACAAATTCAATATCAACAAAGAAACTAAATTTGTCTATTGCATGAGTAGAAATACTATTTCGATTATTCCCTCTGTCGACGACAAAAAATTGGGAAAACATTAAAGATACGAACTTTTATCTTGATTTTACCCATTTGGTTAGAAATTAATTTCAATGGAAAAATCAAATTTTCAGTCATGTATTACCTGTTGCTCCCCAATCTACGTGTAAGTATACGTGGTCGCGCAAGTAATATTGATTCTTTTATGAAACGAGTTATCGTTTCCAAGGGACCTATGATCAATTTGTATCCAATACTTAATTCTACAACTGAAAGTAAAAATAACTGGGTCAAGAGTTGATAATTTATTATTAACTAAGACTGCTTTAACACTGAATAAAAATAACTAAGATTGAACGACTTAAAGATGGTGTTTCAAGCAATGAAAAGGAAATTCCAAGGCTGCAACATATGTTGAATCTTATGCATCATAATATTGACTTCAAACTAATGTTTTTTATCTAGTTACTAGTTTATAGGGTTAATTATATGAGTCTTGATACACACATCTCGTTGCCTACCGCAATTTAGATACCTAACTACATCGTTGAGCGGGGATAAGTAAGCTAATTGACGAGCATTTATATTTCATTCTATTTCGTAATCAAGCAAGTTGTTATTATGGACATCACTGCTGAATACAAATCACCTCAATCTAATGGGTCGATCGAGCTCCCTATATCCCCTGGTCTATCTAATCCCTCCTCTCTCGATTTTAACATTACACACTAAATTTATCTTATGGTGATCAAGAATAAAATAGTAAAACAAGAATATAAAAGTAACTTGTTTTGGAAACAAGAATTAATTCAAAAACCAATAATATTCAACATTTGATTCATAGTTGCAGCCCCTGAACTAGGCGATTATCCACTCATATTATTCAAAAACCACAAAAGATGATTGTTCATATGATTTCTGAAAAAAATAAAAGAGTAAGAATAACAAAACCCATTACGAACTTGAATTCATGCTCTTGCACACCAATTCAAAAGTCGAACCCTATCAATGAGGCCTTAAGGGTCTATTTATAGTAATTTTGGAAAAAGAGTCTAATTCCAATTGAACTCCACACATGGCTGGGTCGTCACACAAGAATCGTGCCAGGATCAAGCTTTGCTTGGGCGTCATGCCTTGCTGCGCCAAAGTTACTGGGGAACCGCACCAATGTCACGCCTGGCTACATCTTGTTGCCTTCAACTCTTTTTCCTTCTAATACTTGATCATTTCCCTTAAAAAAATGAAAAATAATTAATCATGTATATTAGTGTGTAATCATCACAATCTTGAGTCAAAACATGCTAGTTAGATTATATAATGTCATAAACTAATGTTAAAGATGGGTAATTTATAGTAATTAGGCATATACATATGCCTAAGATCACCACCCCACACTTAAAGATTTGTTAGTCCTCGAATAAACTCTATCTTATCAAATTAATCTATTAACCCTTTAGACTCTTCACCTCGCCTTACAATCGACCAAATATATTTAATCATGATTTTGTGGCACCCTTAATGCAATAATTTCAACTCTTCTTTATAGTAAACCAATAAAATAAATCACAACCTTGATGCATGACTCTTCTCAAATAATTTCGGGCTAATGCAACATCATAAAGAAAAACCACAAGATTAAGCACTAAACATGTTTCATCAATGCCCTCACAAATATAAGTATAGCTTTTCTTTTAACACAAACAAAAATTCATTATAGTATTAAGGCTATTTTTCGTAACATGAACTCTCACCGTCACAAATGAAGTTACACATATCCTAACATGCCATAAGCTTGCTCTATGTGTACTTTAATTTTCACAAAATGTTCACATAGAACCAAGAGGACTTTCATTCGGTTGTAGCGTCGACTTTAGGTAAGGGAGGATACATTTAGGTAAACATTGGTTACTCATTCTCCCAAATGCACATGGTTTGTTCTCCTTGCTAACATTCACAACTTTTTCTTTCCCTATTACATTCTTTCAAATTGACTTCAATTTCTTGCCTTCACTTTCGCTTTAGTCCCTTTCTTTTTGCACAAACTCCTTCTCGTATGTACATATGTTATTTTTGTTTTTTTCATTCTCCACCTTCAACAACTTGTATGACTTACAGGGGTCTCAATTGTGTACCTTTTTTTTCTTCGCCACAAAACCACTTCCACCCTATACATTTAAACCAAAGTTATCATTTTTTTGAACTCAACATAGTGCATTAAGGACTTTTGGATAAAAACTAATGGTATCAATGAAAGGGATTTGGCTCAATTAATTGGGTTAGAACAAATTAAGGCTACAAGGCTCAATGGATCTAAGATAGAGGTATTTTATTTGGAGGCATACGAGAAACTTCCAATCTTGGCTCTTCAATGAAACGCCTCATTCATATTCCACAATTCACACAAGTTAC
The DNA here is from genome assembly GCF_001406875.1 of Solanum pennellii. Classification (NCBI taxonomy): domain Eukaryota; kingdom Viridiplantae; phylum Streptophyta; class Magnoliopsida; order Solanales; family Solanaceae; genus Solanum; species Solanum pennellii. The sequence continues at coordinate 39,425,218 of NC_028639.1, read as the reverse complement.
TCATTGAGCACACTTGGGGCAAGTTCTAGATGTTATTCAATGCAAAAGCTAAACAATTATCCTCACACATGGCATCACTTTATACATAAAGACCTAAACTTGTAGCATGCTCACATCTAATGCATTACGGTGTGTCCACACAATTAAGCCCAACTTCTTTATTTTCCAATATGAGTCAGACACAAAGATATTATGCTTGTTTTTATGGTTACTATCTTACTATTGCAAACAAAGTGTTGCCACCCATGACGTCTAGCCAACTATTAAGATAAGGTTTCAAAGTGCCAAAGAGATAGGTTTTAGACTTTTACTACAAATGACTAATTTTCCCTTAACACGGTCGTCATCCATCCATCTTCAGGGAAACGTCATTCCTAGATGAATCTAAGACTCAATAAAGCAATAACACTAGACCTAATTCGTTCAAAGGGACTCTTCTCGGGTAAAAACCAAAAATAAAATGCGAGGAAGCCTCCTAAAAATTAAAAAAACTCGATAAAACAATCAACAATGAAAAATGAAGTTCAAGTTTCACACCACACTTAAACAATACACAATCCTTAGTGTTCAAAATTAAAACAAAGTGCAAAGGTAAAAGAGAACTCCCTGTCGACCTCTAGGCCGCGTTCAAAGCATCATCTCCGATGCTAGTGGCCTCGAAATCATCCTCCGCCGAGCCATCCTCTTCATCAGTAGGTGCATCATCATCATCAATCGATTCTGCGAATCTCGAGCCCATCCTACACATGTGCATAGCACTATTTGTGAAACGGTACCGCTTTGCTAGGGTGTCCATCTCCTCCTCAGTCACACGGCGACCACCAATCCACAATTGCAATTTAGCCATGCCAAAAATGCGCCCCATCCTACTATGATCACGAACTTTCCTATCAATAGTAGTCAAAATGGGCCTATGGGAAGGATCGTGCGCTTTAGTGCGGGTGACGTTGACCATGTGGCACACTAGATGGGGGGCACGGGGATGGCACACATCATGAACCTCCTCCTCAATGAATAACCCCGTACATACCTAGTATAATGCTCCCATAACAGAAATGCCATCTCTTATTGGTGTTACACTTAAGCATATTCTGCCTCAAAATAGTCCCCACATTGACTGGTAAGCCCTTCATTAATTGATATATCAGCACCATCATTTCCTTAATAACATCAGTCATGTCTTTTCCCGAAAGTAGAGTGCTACAAACAATCTTAATCCAAACCCTAGCCTCCCAGTTAAGGTGTCCATACTGAAACGTCAAGTGGCGTCCCATGTCTCTAACCCGATCCCACCTAGCAACTGAAGTAACCCCACACAAGGTATGCAGAATTTCACGATAAGGGGAGCATTCAATCATACCCAGAAACTAAGCATGATCACAATTAGGATAACCCAAAAAGTTATTCAAAGCTTCAATAAAAATTGCACCCCACTATTTCTAACGAAACCACTATTAATCTCAACACGAAGAGTATTCAAATTCGTATAAAATTCGCGAACAAAACTCAAATTACACCCACCTTGGTTCAGGAAAATATATTGAAGTCGCAACAATGTGATTTTGGTGTGAATGTTCGCAGCGCAATCGATCCTCATCAACGTACTTAGAGCCTAAGTACTTGGATTCATGTTGGGTATTTTACCAATCCATGTCATAGTTTATTAGCGCCTGCTTGCCGAACTTTTGGGGCGAAAAATTTGTTTCTTCTCAACTTTAACATCCAGTTTCCACCCTCTTTCTACTCCTCTTGGTTCTCGAACCAATAGAAACCTATTTTTCTTTTGAATCCATCACGATACCAAAATAATGGAAGTACTAAGAAAAGAAGAGAAAAGAACTAATTTAGGGAAGGACTGAGGGGGTTGGGTAGGTAGTAGGAGTGGTGGGGTGTTGGAATTTTCGGTTTTGGTGATGTGGAGTGGATTGTTGTGGTGGAATATGGAAGAAAAGGTATAGGGATAATCTTTTGGTAAAGAACAACGGACGAATTTGGGGAAAAGATGAAGAGTTTGGGGAAGATATGGGAATTTGGGGAAGATGGAGTGCATTTTGCAGGGGTGGAACGGTTATAGAGGGAAGATATTTTGGAAAATATGGGTAGGTGGGGGTTAAAAGGGTGAGATATTTTGTGGGTCCCATGAATTAAAAAAAATTCTAAAATTTTCACATACCCAGGTCAGGCGCGCCGCACTGCCAGTGCGCCAAAAACAGGCCACAATAAAAGAGGCCTCGCGCGGAGCGTCTGCCTTGTGCCAACATGTCTGGAGCGATGCGTCTCTCCTGCGCATGCGATCGTGTAGTAGATGAAGAGATGGCATGATTAGCGCATAGTAACACCAACCTTGAATCATTGGATGGGAGAGCAACAACTTCAACCCATTTATTCACATAATCCATAGCCACAAGGATGTATTGGTTTCCTTAGATGGTGGGAAGGGACACATGAAGTCAATACCCCACACATCAAAGATTTCATCCTCCAAAATGTTATTCAGTGGCGTCTCGTGTCGTGTTGAGATAGTACCCAACCTTTTTCGAATGTCACAAACCTTCAAAATACAATAAAATCTTTAAATAGCTAGGGACAAAATAAATCATATTGTAGTACCTTATGAGCACTGCGCTCTCCTCCGTGGTGACCTCAATATGGGCTAGCATGACAACTCTCTAGTACTTTGTTAACCTCAAACTACAGAATGCACCTTCTCACTATCCGGTAGACACCTTGCTTGAACAACAATGGTTCATCCCAGATGTAAAACTTGGCATCATGATTTTGATTTTTCTTTTGTTGAGTAGTGCACCTAGTGGATACTCTCCACTCACTATAGAATTCACGATATCCACATGCTATGACACTTGAGATATGTCCATCTCCATCAAGTGTGTATCCAGAACTCTTCCCGACTTTACTCACCGTCATTGACATGTGAGAAGTCCTCCGACTAGATAAGTGATTAGCTATTCGGATTTCAGTATCTTTTCTATCTTTGATATAAAGGTTAAACTCTTGGAAAAGCAATATTTGACGAATCAGCCTTGGTTAGCATCCTTATTATCGAATAGGTACCTAATAGCTGCATGGTCAGTGAAAACAATTACATTAGTGCCTACCAAATACGATCTGATTTTGTCGAAAGCGAACACTAGCGCTAGCACCTTCTTTTTAGTCACGGTGTAATTTTCTTGTGTAAAGTAAATGGTCTTGCTTGCATAATAAATGGAGTAAAACACTTTATTCTTTCTCTATCCCAACACTGCATCCAGTGCTATATCATTCGCATCACACATGAGTACAAATGGTAATTCCCAATTAGGAGTAATTGAAATCGGAGCTTCAATTAAGTTCTTTTTCACCAACTCAAAAGCTCTCAGACACATTGCATAAAATTCAAACTTCACCTCCTTCTCCAAAAGAATGCACATAGGTATTGCAATATTTGAAATATCCTCGATGAATCACCTGTAAAAACCTGCATGGCTAAGAAAACTACACACCCGATGAATAATACCTTGGCCTTATCAACCTCTAACCCAGATTTAGACACTTTGTGTCCCAAAACTATCCCCTCTCTAACCCAAAAATGACACTTCTCCTAGTTCAGAACTAAGTTAGTTTCTTCACATCTAGCAGGTACCTTATCCAGATCCGGAGACATACCTCAAAATACTTCCCAAAAACTGAGAAATCATTCATGAACATCTCTATAAAGTCTACCACCATGTAATGAAAACTGGTCATCATACATCTTTGAATAGTCACCGGTGCATTCGAAAGTCTGAATGACATGCGTTTGGAAGCATATGTGCGGAAAGACAAGTGAACGTGGTCTTTTCTTGATCCTCAGGTGCATTCAAGATCTGGTTGTCCCTGGAATATCTATCTAAGAAACAATAGTATTCTTGCTTACTAGTCGGTTAAGCATCTGATCAATGAAGTGAACGGTGTAATGATCTTTTTGGGTAGCATCATTTAATTTCCGGTAATAGATAAAAATTCTCCATTAGGTCATTGTCCTGATAGGAATTAACTCATTGTTTTCGTTTCTTACCACAATCATACCTCCCTTCTTGGGAATACATTACACAAGACTTACCAAGTTACTATCAGAGATGGGTTACACAACTAAAGCATCTAGCCACATTATTACCTCTTTTCTCACCACTTATTTAATCAACGGATTTAGTCGATGTTGATGTTTAGCACTAGGTTTGTGATCTTGTTCAATATATATTCTGTACATACACAACGCTGGACTACTCCCATTAATATCATCTGTTTGCTCTCCAATCACCTTCTTTCTCCTTTTTAGCATCCTCAATGTCGCATCAACCAGTATTTTAGATAGCTCTACAGAAAGTATAACATGCAAAGTTTCATGAATACCCCAAAAATCGTACCTGAGATACTGGACAATTTTTTTGCACCAGCTTTGGGGCCTTCTAAATTGAGGGTTTGGACGGTGTCCCTAATTCACGCTCTAATGGTTCAACTCTTCGCTTGTGAGGCTCCCCAATTGCCAGATTTAGACATGTTTCTATTTCTTGGGCCTCTGTGTCTTCATCTTTGTTCTGACCTACTAATACTCTTTCTAAAGGGTAATTAGACAGAACTAATTGTGACTATACTATCCGATCAACCACAGTAATAGCAGAAAACTCTTCAAATAGAGGGTAATCTAAGAGCGCAATACACATAAAATACCTCTACCTAATCATGTGCCCTCATAGTCAATTGGCTAGGTGCTACATAAATTAGTGCCATACCCATAAGAAAGGACGTCCCAGAATGAATGGGACTTCAAAAGCGTGTTGAAAATCCTAGACCACAAAATCTAAAGGACAAATCAATTACCCTACTTGCACTAACACAACCTCTACTACCCCCTCAGCCCTAGAAATAGTTCTAACTACGAGTTGGAGGATAACAGTGGTTCTCTTTGGAATACCCAACCAAAGCTTAAAATACAAATATAAAGGCATAAAACTTATACTTTCTCCCAAATCACACAATCCTCGAGCATGAACACGTTGCCCAATAGTAATATTCATAGTAAAATCACCCAGATCTTTTAACATTTGGGGTAGTCTTTTTTGGATTCTAGAGCTGCACTCTTCAGTACGTTCTATAATTTCATAGTCCGTGAGACTCCTCTTTCTAGCCACAATATCCTTCAAATACTTAGCATACTTCGGAATACACTGTGAAATTTCAACCAAAGGTAGATTAATGTGAACGTGTTTAAGGAGGGAGAGAAACTTACCAAAACATTCATCTTCATTCTGATTTTTTAGCCTTTGTGGAAATCGAGGTGGTAACTTCTTTTGAGGAGCGAGTTCCTCAACATTGGAGCTTTTAATTACCTTTTCCACTTTCTTTTCCTTGGTGTTTACCTGATTGTCTCTCTTCTTTGGAGCTAGTTCCTCTTACTGCAGTCCACTTCTAGTATTAACCGCATGTAGTTGCTCTGGGTTTGGCTCAGTAATACCGGGCATCCCACCTTGGGGACGCAAGTTAAAATATTTAGTTACTTGCGCAAAATGTTTCTCTAAACTCATTTAGGACATTTAGATGTTTATGATGTTCTCATCCTGCTTATATATTCTAGCACTTAACTTTTTCTCAATTTCAGACATGAGCTTTTGGAATAGCTTTTCATTAGTCATCCCCCTTTTGGGTACACTGGGTTTACACTTAAGTTGGAATTTTGGTATTGTTGCCCAACCCCTTGGGTACGGTATGATTTACACCTTGTGATTGATTTTGGTTTTGGTTCCCACCCCAAGAGAAGTTAGGATGGTTTCTCCAACTAGGGTTGTAACTATTACCATGATTTTGTTGTCCTTGGCCCCTTTGAACATTACCCACATAGTTCACAAAATCTGGGTTTGCCTCACATTGCTCAGTGTCATGGGTTCCACTACCACATACCCCACACAAATTTGCTTCTTGTTGTACCACATTTACCTGTGCTTCATTTAGAGCAAACTGTTTAAATTGTAAGGTCATGCTATGTTGCATTACATCTATGTTGTCATTTATGGCAGTAGCTTGGTCTACACCGAAGATCCCTCCAGCCTTTTTAGTTGTGGTTCTCGAATTGTCCCCCTCATACCCTTGGTTCCTTTTCGACAGTTTGTCAAGTAAATCGAAGAATGCTTCACTTGTTATGAATAGGGCTTGTCCACCTACTTCACTATTAAAAACAACATGTGCATTATATTCTAAACCCTCAAATAAAGTGTGAGCTAGTACCTCATTAGTATTCATGTGGTTTGGTCAAATATTAAACGTTTTTTTGAAGTGTGCCACGTTTGGTACATGTCTTCCCCATGGTTTTGAGCAAAGTTTGTTACTTCACCTCTCAGCTTGGCGATTTTCTTGGATGGGTAGAATCGACTCAAGAAATTCTTTGTTAGACAATCCCATGTAGTAATATAGTTTGGTGGTTCAGAGTCTAACCATCGCGTTACGGTTCCAACCAATGAGTATGGGAACAATGTTAGCCTCACATAGTCCGATGAGACTCCAATTAGGATTTAGGTATCAGTGATATCTATGAAGGTCCTAAGATGGAGTTGCGGATCTTAATCGGGGAGACCAGCAAATTGCCTATTAGTATGGAGAATTTGTATCATATTCCGCTTTAATTCAATTCCCCCTGGTGGAGGTTTTGTAATACTACATGACAAATTGACGGCGAGTGGAACTGCCACATCTAGCACTGGTCTTGCTTGATTGATAGGGACATAAGGGGGTATTCCTTGGTTATCAACATTCTCCAAATTGTTCAGAACCCTTGGGTTATTCACATCTTCCGAATTGTTTTGATGATCATTACCATGATTTCCTAGAGGTCCTAACCCTAATTTCTCTCACCCTTGATTAATTTTTCTACGCTGATGTAGAACTCTTTCAGGTTCGTTGTAAGAATCAACAAGATCTCCTTTCTGAGCCACAACTAAAAATCAAATGCATACAATAAACATGCTAAGATCAAGTACTTAATACTTGAATATTCTAATTTTAGACTTAAGAAGACTTAATATAAATTAATTTCTAACTCCCTGGCAGCGGTGCCAAAAACTTTTTTCTCCCCAATATACACGCAAGTATACGTGGTCGCAAGTAATATAGATTCTTTTTGGAAACGAGTTATCGTTCCAAAGGAGCTTATGATCAATTTATATTCAAGACTTAATTCTACAATGAAATTGAAAATAACTGGGTCAAGAGTTGATAATTTATTATTAACTGCGACTACTTCAACACTGAATAAAAATAACTAAGTTGGAACGAACTAAAGATGGTGTTTCAAGCAAGGAAAAGGCAATTCTAAGACCGCAACATATGTTGAATCTTATGCATCGTAATATTGACTTTGAACTAATGTTGGTTATCAAACTACTTGTTTATAGGGTTAATTATATGAGTCGGGCTACACACATCTCATTGCCTAACCCAATTAAATACCTAACTACATCGTTGAGTGGGGATAAGTAAGCTAATTGGCGAGCATTTATATTTCATTCTACTTCTTAAGCGAGCACGTTGTTCATCTGAGCATCACTCCTGAAGACAAATCAGCTCAATCTAACGGGTCGATCAAGCTCTCTATATCCCCTAGTCTATATAATCCCTCCTCTCTCGATTTTAACATTAGACACTAAATTTATCTTATCATGATCAAGAATAAAATATTAAAACAAGAACATTGAAGTAACTTGTCTTTGCAAACAAATAATTAATACACAAAGCAATAATATTCAACATTCTATTCGTACCTGCAGCCCCAGAACTAGGGAGATTAGCCACTCATATTATTCAAAAACCATAAAGACAACTGTTAATGTGATTTTTGAAAAAATAAAAGAGTATGAATATCAAAACCTATTAAAAACTTGAATTCTTGCTCTTGCACACCATTTTAAAAATCGAACCCTAACAATGAGGCCTTAAGGGTCAATTTATAGTAATATTGAAAAAAAAGTCAAATTTCAATTGAAGTAAGAGTCTTTTTAACTTTAGCTTTCTTTAAAAACATCGAACAGGGCTGGGGCGTCGCATAAAAATCGTGCCTTGCGTGCTATTGCGCCGCGCTGGCAGTGCCCCTGAAACAGGTCTCAGTCAGCTTGCCCTGGCGCATCCCGCCCTTCCTGTGCTGGAGTTGCTGGGGCGCCGTGCTAATGTCATACCTGGCTGCATCTTGTCGTCTTCAAATCCTTTTCTTTCCAATAGTTGATCATTTTCCTTAATAAATTGAAAAATCAGTAATCATGTATATTAGTGTGTAATCATCGCACTCTTGATCAAAACATGCTAGTTAGGTTAAATAACATCCTAAACTAATGTTAAGATGGTTAATTTATAGTAATTAGGCATATAAATATAACTACCCCACACTTAAACATTTGTTAGTCCTTGAAAAAACTCTATCTTATCAAATTACACTCTTCACCTCGCTTTACAATAAACCAACATATTTGATCATGATTTTGTGGCACCATTCATGAAATAATTCCAAATCTTCTTTGTAGTCCATCAATTAAACAAATCACAACCTCGATGCATGACTCTTCTCAAATAATTTCGGGCTAATGCAACATCATAGAGAAAAACCATAAGATTATACCAAACATGTTTCATGAATGACCTCACCAATATAAGTATAGCTTTTCTTTTAACACCAACAACAATTCATTATAGTCTTAAGACTATTTTTCTTAACATGAACTCTCACTCTTACAAATGAAGTTACACATATCCTTACATGCCATAAGCTTGCCCTTAGTACACTTTAACTTTCACAAAATGTTCACATAGTATTAAGAGGACTTTCATTCGGTGGTAATGTTGCTTTAGGTAAGGGAGGGTAAATTTGGGTAAACTTCATTGACTCATTCTCCCAAATGTGCATGTTTTGTTCTCGTTTCTAAAATTCACAACTTTTTCTTTCCCTATTACATGCTTTCCAACTGACCTCAATTTCTTGCTTTCACTTTCACTTGAGCCCCTTTCTTATTGCAAAACCCCTTCTCGTTTGTACATATGTTATTTTTTTTCATTTTCCACCTTCAACATCTTGTATGGCACAAGGGTCTTAATTATTTACCTTTTTTTCTTGTCCACAGAACCACTTCCACCCTATTCATTTCAACCAAAGTTGTCATTTTCTTTAACTCTACATAGTGCATTTAGGACTTTTTGATAAAAACTAATGGTATCGCTGAAGGGGATTTTGCTCAATTAATTGGGTTAGAAAAAATTAAAGCTACAAGGTTCAATGGGGCTACGCTAGAGGTATTTTATTTGGAGGCATACGAGGAACATCCAAACATGACTCTTCTAAGAAACGACTTAATAATATTCCACAATTTACACAAGTTACTCATTAAGAACACTTTGGGCAAGTACTATATGTTATTCAATAAGAAAACTAAACAATTATCCTCACGCATGTCATCACTTTAGACATAAGGAGCTAAAATTGTAGCATACTCACATACAATGCATTACGGTGTGTCCACCCAATTAAGACCAACTTTATTTTCCAATTAGAGTCAAACACAAAGAGATTATGCCTGTTTTTGTGGTTACTATCAATCTATTGCAAACAAAGTGTTGCCACCCATGACGTCTAGCCAAGTATTACGACAAGGTTTCAAAGTGCCAAAGAGATAAGTTTCATACTTCTAATGCTAATGAGTAATTTTCCCTTAACACGGTCGCCTTCCATCCATCATCTCATTCCTAGATGAATTTAAGAAAATAAATTAATAACACTAGACCTAATCCGTTCAAAGGGATTAAACTCAGGAAAAAACCGAAAACAAAATGTGAGAAAACCTCCTAATCATTAAAAAGACTCGATAAAGAAATAAACAGTGTACAATGAAGTTCAACTTGCACCCCACACTTACAAAATACACTATCCTCAGTGTTCAAAACTAAAACAAAGTGCAAAGGTAAAAGAGAACTCCATATCGTCCTCTAGGCCATGTCCAAAGCATCATCTCTGGTGCTAGTGGCCTCAGACCCATCCTCCACCAAGTCATCCCCTTCATCAGCCATCGCTTCATCATCATCAATCGGTTCATGGAATGCCGGTCCAATCCTACACATGTGCATAGCACTGTCCATCAAAAGGTACCGCTCAATTAGGTCATGCATCTCCTCCTCATTCACAGGGCGACCACCAATCTTCAATTGCAATTAAGCCATGCCAAACATGGGCCCCATCCTACTATCATACGAGCTTGCCTATCAATAGAAGTCAAAACAGGAGAGTGAGAAGGATCGTGTGTTCTAGTGCGGGTTACGTCGACCATGTGGCACAATAGATAGGGGGGCATGGGGAGGGCACACATCATGAACCTCCTCCTCAATCAATAACACCTGTAGATACCTAGTATTGGTTCTCATATAACAGAAATGCCATCGCTTATTGGTCTTACACTTAAGCATATTCTGCCTCAAAATAGTCCCCACATTTATCGGTAAGCCCTTCATTAATTGATGTATCTTCAACACCATTTCTCTAATAACATCAGTGATGCCATTTCCCGGAAGTAAAAGTGCTAACATAATCTTACGTAAAACCTGAGCCTCCAAGTTATGGTGTCCATTGTGAAGTGCCAAGTGGCGTCCCGTTCTCTAACCCAATCAAACCTAGAAACAGAAGTCAGCACACACAAGGTATGTTGAATATCAGGATAAGGGGGAGATCAAACATAGCCAGAAACTCAACATGATCACAATTAGGAGCACCCAAAAAGTCATTTAAAGCTTAAAATGAAAATCGCACCCCACTATTTCTATCGAAACCACAATTAATATCAACACGACGAGTATATAAATTCAAGTAAAATTCATGAACCAAACATAAATTGCACCAGCCTTGGTTCATGAAAACATATTAAAATTGCAACGCAATGATTTTGGCGTGAATGTTGGGAAAGTCGTAGCGCAATCGATCCTCATAAACGTACTTAGCACCTAAGTACTTGGATTCATGTTGGGTGTTGTACCAATACATGACATAGTGAATAACCGCCTGCTTGCCGAACTTCTGGGGTGACAAATTTGTGGTCTTCCAGACTTGAACTTCCGACAGACACCCCCTTTCTACTCTTGTTGGTTCCTGAATCAATAGCAACCTATTTTCCTTTTGAAGCCATCACAATGCTAAAATATTGGAAGAACTAATAAAATAAGAGAATAAAATATGATTTGGGGAAGTATTGGGGTTGGGGGTTGGGTAGGTAGTAGGACGGGCAGGGTGTTGGAATTTTTGGGGTTTGGTGGTGTGAAGTGGATTATTGTGGTTGAATGTGAAAGAAAAGTATAGGTATAACCTTTTGGGAAATAACAATGGAGGAATTTGGGGAAAAACATGAAGTGAAGAGGTAGAAGTGTTTTTGGAAGATAGGGGAATTCGGGGAAGATGGCGTGAATTTGTAGGGGTGGAACGGTTATAGAGGGAAGATATTTGGGAAAATACGGGTAGGTAAGGGTTAAAAGGGTGAGATATTTTATGGGTCCCACGAATTATAAAATAAAAATTCTCAAATTTTCACATATCCAGGTCGGGTGCACCACAATGCAATCGCGCATGGCAAGGTGGTGCGCTTCGCTACCAGTGCACCTTAAACAAGCCTCAGTCAAAGAGGCCTAGCATGGTGCATCCACAGTGCCCACAAGTATTGCACGACGCGCGTCTTCTGTGCCTGCCATCGGCGTTTTTTTGTTTGTTCTGGCGCGTTAGGGGCATGGCAGTGCGCCCAAAACACGGCTATGAACTTATCCCTTGGTTTGACAGCATATTTCATATATTTGGGGGCACCTTCTTTCCCTTTGGCTTGCACATCAACCAAAGAACGTGACCTTATAATGGCGTGGTACCTCCCACCCAACGTCTTCGATTTGGTTGTGGCATGACTCATCTTTTTGGATTTTTTATTTTAATATCTAACGTCCTATCTTACTAAAAACTAGGAAATCAAATAAAAACTCTACGCCTAAGAATTTAAAACTAAGCTAAGTTTTCAAAATTAAGCAAGACTACTACATTTAACTTACAATTCACAGGTTGCCTCAATTGTAGTGCTTAATTTAATGTCGCGACACGATGCAACTTGAATTATTTATCATTTAGCTCACAAAACTCCCGATCACAATCCGAATCAACACCAAAGTAGTGTTTCATTCTTTGCCCATTTACCAAAAACGTAGGATGAGTCTCTCCTTTTAGTTCCACAGCCCATGTTGTCTCATTCTTACATTTTCAAAAGTACCACTCCATTTAATCCTTAGTTTTCCGAGGAATAACCACAATCTAGAGTTAAATAGTAATACCTTCTCTTCCGGATTGAAAGTACGAGATAGTATGTGCTTATTATGCAACCTCTTTGTCTTTTCTTTATATATCTTAGCCTATTCATATGCGTGACGTCTAAACTCTTCAAGTTTGTGCAAGTGTTTCACTCTTTTTCACATGTATAGGTCACGGTCCAAGTTCAACTTCTTAATTGCCCAATAAGCGTGGTGTTCTAATTCCGCTGGAAGTTTACATGCTTTTAAATGCCATGTGATAGCGAGACATCCCTATGAGTGTCTTGTAAGCAGTCCTATATGCCCCTAACATGTCATCTAATTTCATAGACCAACCTTTCCTTTGTGCATTCACCGTCTTCTCCAAGATTTCCTTCACTTCTCTATTAGACACCTCCGCTTGTCCACTAGTTTGTGGGTGGTAAGTTGTAGCAACCTTTTGACGAATACCCTACTTAGAAAGAAGGCTCTTCACAAGATTGTTAATCAAATGTTTACCTCCATAACCTAATATTTCCCTTGGATTTCAAAATCGAGTGAAGATGTGTGTCTTTTGGAACTTGAGGACCACCCTTGAGTCATTGGAGGGAAGAGTTACAGCTTCAACTCATTTACGAACATAATCCACATCCACAAGGATGTATTGGTTTCCACTAGATGGTGGGAAGGGACCCATGAAGTCAATACCCCAAACATCAAAGATTTCCACCTCAAAAATCTTATTCAGTGGCATCTTGTGTCGTCTTTAGATAGTACCCAACCTTTGGCAATTGTCACAAACCTACAAAAAAATAAAATCTTGAAATAGCTAGAGTCAAAAGAAATCAGATTGTAGTACCGTATGAGCAGTGCGCTCTCTTTCGTGGTGACCTACATGTGGGCTAGCATGACAAATCTGTAGTACTTTGTTAACCTCTGACTAAAAAATGCACCTTCTCACTATCCGATCGACACCTTGCTTGAACAATCATGGCTCATCCCTGATGTAAAATTTGGCATTACGATTTAAATTTTTCTTTTTTTGAGTAGTTGCAACCGGAGGATCCTCTCCACTAATTATCAAGTTCACGATATTTGCATACCATGGCACTTGAGAGATGCCAGTTCAATCAAGTGTTCATCCAGAAACTCTTCCCAGATTTACTCACCCTCATTCACATGTGAGAAGTCCTCCAACCTATATAAGTGATCAGCTATCTGGTTTTAAGTACCTTTTCTATCTTTTATCTCAAGGTCAAACACTTGGAGGAGAAATACCCAACGAATTAGCCCTGTTTAGCATCCTTGTTATTGAATAGGTACCTTATAGCTTGATGGTCAATGAAAACAATTACTTCAGTGCTTACCAAATACGATCTGAACTCGTCGAAGGCGAACACTAGCGCTATCATCTCCTTCTCAGTCTCTGTGTAATTTGCTTGTGTAAAGTCAAGTGTCTTGCTTGCATATTAAATGGAGTGGAACACTTTATTCTTTCTCTGTCCCAACACTACACCCACTCCTACATCACTCGCATCACCCAAGAGTTCAAATTGTAATTACAATTCAGGATAAATTAGAATGGGAGCTTCAATTAAGTTCTTTTTCAACAACTCAAAAGCTCTTAGACACATTGCATCAAAGTCAAACTTCACCTCCTTCTCCAAAAGTATGCACATAGGTCTTGCAATATTTGAAAAATCCTTGATGATTCTCCAGTAAAAACCTGCATGGCCAAGAAAACTACGCATCCCTTCTATATAAATGGGAGGGGGACAATTTCTCAATGACTTCTACCTTGGCCTTATCAACTTCTAACCCAGATTTAGACACCTTGTGTCCCAACACTATCCCCTCTATAACCCAAAAATGGCACTTCTCCCACTTTATAACTAAGTTAGTGTCTACACATCTATTAAGTACCTTATCTAGATTCCGGAGACATACCTCAAAATACTCCCCAAAGACTCAAATCATCCATAAACACCTGTACAAACTCTACCACCTTGTCATGAAAAATGGTCATCATAGACTCAAATCATCCAATAAACACCTGTACAAACTCTACCACATTGTCATGAAAAATGGTCATTATACACATTTTAAAAGTCATTGGTGCATTGCAAAGTCCGAATGACATGCATCTGAAAGCATACGTGCCAAAAGGACAAGCGGATGTGGTCTTTTCCTGATCCTCAGATCCAATCAAGATCTGGTTGTACACGGAATATCCATCTATAAAGCAATAATATTTATGTCCTTCTAGTTGGTCAAGCATCTGATCAATGAAGGGAACGGGGTAGTAATCATTCCGGGTAGCATCATTTAATTTCCGGTAATACATACAAATTCTCCATCCGGTCACTATCCTAGAAGGAATCAACTCATTCTTTTCATTCCTTACCACAACCATACCTCCCTTATTGGGAAAACATTGCACTGGACTTACCCACATACTATCAGAGATGGGGTACACAATTCAAACATCTAGGCACTTTATTACCTCTTTTCTCACCACTAATTTCATCAACGGATGTGGATGTTGAGCACTAGGTTTGTGATATTCTTCCATGCAAGTTTTGTGCATACACATTGCTAGACTAATCCCATGAATATAAGCTATTTGCCATCTAATTGCCTTCTTTCTCTGCTTTAGGATCCTCAATGTCGCATCAACGTATATTTTAGATAGTTCTACATAAAGTATAACAGGAAAAGTTTCAGCATTACCCAAAAATGTGTACCTGAGATGACCTAACAATTTTTCAATACCAGGTTTGGGGACTTCTCAATTGAGGGTTTGGGTGGTATCCCTAATTCAAGCTCTAATGTTTCCACTCTCCGCTTGTGAGGCTCCCCAATTGCCTGATTTAGACATGTTTCTATTTGTTGGGCCTCTGTGTCTTCATCTATCTTATAACATACTAACACTCTTTCTAAAGGGTCATCAGGAAGAACTAATTGTGACTCTAGTATCCTATCAACCACTGTAATAGCAGACAAGTCTTCATAAATAGAGGGTAATCTAAGAGCACGGTAGACATCAAATGCCTCTTTCATATCATGTGCCCTCATGGTCAATTGGCCAGCGGCTACATCAATCAGAGCCCTACACATGGAAAAGAAAGGACGTCCCAGAATGAAAGAGACCTCAGGGTCGTGTTCAAATTCCCAAACCACGAAATCTACAAGAAAAATCAGTGACCCTACTTGCACTAACACATCCTCTACTACCCCCTCAGTCCTAGAAATGGATCTATTTGCGAGATGGAGGATAATAGTGGTTCGCTTTGGAATACCCAACCCAAGCTTAAGATACAAAGATAAATCCACCAAACTTATACTTGCTCCCAAATCACACAATCCTCGGGCATGAACACTTTTCCCAATAGTAATATGAACATTAAAATTACCCAAATCATTTAACTTTTGGGGTAGTGTGTTTATGATTCTAGAGTTTCACTTTTACGTAAGTGCTACAATTTCATACTCCGTGAGCCTCCTCTAGCTAGCCAGAATATCCTTCACATACTTAGCATACTTCGGGGTACCCTGCAAACTTTAAACCAAAGCCAGATTAATATGAACCTTTTAAGGAAAGAGAGAGACTTTCCAAAGCAGTCATCTTCATTTTGATTTTTTTGCCTTTGTCGAAACCGAGGTGATAACTTCTTTTGAGGAACGGGTGCCTAAACATTGGAGGTTTTTACTACCTTTTCCACTTTTTGTTCCTTGGTGTTTACCTCATTGTCTCTCTTCTTTGGAGCTAGTTCCTCTTAGTGCAACCCACTTCTAGTATGTACTACATGCAGTTGCTTTGGGTTTTACTCAGTATCATCGGGCATGCCACCTTGGGGACGCAAGTTAAAAGAATTAGACACTTACGGAAATTCTTTCTCTAAACTCATTTGGGACATTTGGATGTTTTTGATGTTCTCATCCTGCTTATCTATTCTAGCACTTAACTTTGTCTCCATTTCAGACATGAGCTTTTTGAATATCTCTTCATTGGTCATCCCCCCTTCGGGTATACTAGGTATACACTTTGGTAGGAATTTTGGTCTTGCTGCCCAGCCCCTTGGGTACGGTACTGATTTGCACTTTGTGCCTAATTTTTGTTTTGGTTCCCACCCCAAGAGAAGTTAGGATGGTTTCTCCAACTAGGGCTGTAACTATTATCATAATTTTGTTTTCCTTGGCCCTTTGCACATTACCCACATTGTTCACAGAATCTGGGTGGGCCTCACATTGCTTAGTGTCATGGGTTCCACTACCACATACGCCACCCCAATTTTCTTCTTATTGTACCACATTTACCGGTGCTTCATTTAGAGGAAACTACTTAAACTATAAGGTCATGATATGTTGCATTGCATCTATTTTGGCATTTATTGCAGTAGCTTGGTCTACATCTAAGGTCCCTACAACCTTTTGGGTTGTGGTTCTAGAAATGTCCCCCTCATACCCTAGGTACCTTGCAACAGTTTGTCTAGTAAATCGAAGAATGCTTCACTTGTTATGGATAGGGCTTGTCCACATGCTGTACTATTAAGAAGAGCATGCTCATTATATTCTAAACCATCAAAGAAAGTGTGATCTAGTACCTCATTACTCTGCATGTGGTGTGGGCAAGTATTCAAAATTTGTTTGAAGCGTGCCACGCTTGGTAAATGTCTTCCCCATGCTTTTAAGTAAAGTTTGGTTACTTCTCATCTTGACGGTTTTCTTTGATGGGTAGAATCAAATAAAGAACTTCTTTGTTAGACAATCCCATGTAGTAATGGAATTTGGTGGTTCAGAGTCTAACCATCGCCTTGCGAATCCCAGCAATGAGTATGGGAACAATGTTAGCCTCACATAGTCCAGTGAGACTTTAAATAGGATTTATGTATCAATGATCTCTATGAATGTCCTAATATGGAGTTGAGGATCTTCATGGGGTAGACCAGTAAATTGATCATTAGTATGGAGAATTTGTAACATATTTCGCTTTAATTCGATTCTCCCCCTGGTGAAGGTTTCAAAAAAGGTTCATTCAAAATATGGGCAAAATGTCAAACTTTTAAGATACAAACATAGTAATAAATGACAAGGAAGCACCGGGATCAAGTATAGCATAAACATCAATAGATAATACTTAAGACATACAGGTCACCACATTAGGATAACACTCTTGCTCACCTCTAGAGCGGAGAGCATAAAAGTGATTCTTGTTTGGAGCATCCACATTAGAACCACTTTCTTGAGCATGTCCACTAACCTTGTTTTGACACCTCAAATTTGGTCAATCTCTCATCTTGTGGCAACTTTTGCCACAACCAAAACAACTGTCCATCCTAATAAGGAAATCACCATAATGTTTCCTTCCACACTTTCCAAAAGTTGGCTTCTTGTTTGGTGAACTAGTACCCCTTCCCTTTTGAGGATTAAGGTTAGACACCTTGCTTATCATGAGCCTTAGGGATATTTTAAGGAACTTGATTAGAAAACCTCTTTTTGAACCTAGGTTTGTCTTTGATATCAAGCCTACCCTTTGAGGAACCACCATCATATGACCTTGCCCTATTAGCATCTCTACTCTTTTTCTTAACCCATGTTTCCTCCACTTATTGAGCATAAACCATGATGCAAGAAATATTCATATTATCATGTAGGATAGTCGAATGACATTCTTCTTTCAAGTCATTGGACACTCCCATCACAAAGAGGCTCATCTAATCCATCGGGTCGAAAACCAAAGAGGGAGAAAATTTGGACAACTTAGTAAATTTCAAAGAGTATTCAAGCACACTTACCTCCTTGCTAAAGGTTGATGAATTCTTCTACCTTAGCTTCCCTCTTCTCCCTTGGAAAGAATATATCTGGAAAAGCCATCTTGAAAGTCTCTCATGTCAACGTTCCACCCCTCAAAAGCCTATTATCTCTCCATTGAATATACAATATTTGTTACACATCTTTGAGTTGGTAAGTTTCTAACTCGGTCTTCTCATCGAAGTCAACCCCATAGCATAGAGGAAATAGTAGACCTCGTCAATGAACTCGATCTTCGTCCACTTTGGACCCATAGAAAATCAAGGGGTTCATACTTGTAAAATCCCTCAAGTGGGATGCCATGGTTCTAACATGTTTGTTTACTCGGGGTACCACCTCGCGATTAGCTTGGGCCGTCATAGCTTGAGTTTGAGTACTGACGTCTTGTTCTTGGGTAGTAATGGCTTGCGCCATTTTGAGGAAGGTAGCCCTTATGTACCCATGCGTCAATTACGGAAGATTTTTCAAAGCTTGATCATCATTATCAACCTCTTCAAGGGCAGGGACTTGATTACCTCGGCGAGGAACTCATGCATTTGCTATCTCTTCATCAAGTCTTCGTGTGTTTGTTCTTCGATCTCTCATCTCCTATAATCACAATACAAAGTTTAGGTGAAAGTACATGATAATACTCTAGAGTCACAAACTAGGAATAACAAGAAGATGAGAGTTTCCTCAGCACCATGTAGTTTCCCATTCATAAGTGTGGCGAACTTCACAATCATGAATAAGAACGTATATGGACGTGGTTTAATGAGACATCAATTCTAGGGATATTCAACCTTATGCTCTGATACAATGTTTGTCACATCCGGGGAGCACCCCCTAGACGTATTTGTCGTCATCTTCCTCGGTGAAGATGAAGACTAGCCTCTTAGCATTCATCATTACATTCATTGGTTACAACGCGGAAAATTTAACACTTTTCATCTACATCTATTTCATGAGGTTTGCATAGACCTCTCTCTTACACATTGTATACTCATAGCGAGTTTACTTAGACCCTTAGTATAAGAAGATAACATAGTCTTCTAGTTTTATGACACACACATATATATAAGATACAAATCATAGTATTAATAGGGATGTCTCATATTAAAACATCTAAAAGGAATAGAACAATAAGGCAATAACCCTTACACAAATGTAAAAGTGCCACTTAGGGCTTACAACAATGCCTTGAAACAACATGAGTGAAATGAATGTCTTCAGACTATAACAATGTAGCGTAGGTAGAATGAGAAAATGCATCATCCTTGGAACATCAGAACATAGCCACACTTGGAGGAATGATGCAAGCCTTGGTTGCAAATGGTCACGAACCCTTCAACGATCGGAACCTAAATTATCATGGAGAAGGGAGAAATAGGGGTTAACACATCACTTTTACTAAAAGTATGGAAACATATGCACAAACCACATAGAAATCGTGCTAAAAAGGGACATTATACTAGAACATGATGAACTTAGTGTAAAGACCTTCTTTATGCACACTTAAAAGACCATACCAACCAACAAGTACATAATCTTAACTACAACATCTTTTTCAACACAAGACCAACAATACCAACTCAACATATGTGTAGCCAAACAACTTTAACATCACATTATAACTACAAGTCATATATAAGAACTTCATAACTAATCTAACTTATACTAGACCCTTACCAATAACCCCTTATCAAGAATACAAGTGCAATGACCAAGCAAAGACCTATAACCTCACATAATCCAGTAAACCAAACAAAGGACCATACATAATGCCTAACTTCACATAACATAGTACCAAGATTAGCCATCATCATACTTTAGCAGTATAGACCAACAACATACCTTATAAGTGAAACTAATTACCATATAGTATCATAACATATATGATCAACATATGCATATCATTTACAATATAGGTATATATATATATATATATATATATGTATATATATATATATATATATATATATATATATATA
>NC_028639.1:39392978-39404671 GCF_001406875.1 Solanum pennellii | reverse complement strand
TATGTGTGTGTGTGTGTGTATATATATATATATATATATATATATATATATATACCTAAGATCATCCTCCTAAGACTCTCCTCAAGGCTAATTAGTGCAATGTGTAGGTAGAGTCCGATACCCCTACCTAGATTAAGTTTCACCCCTTAGGTCATGCTAGTTAGAGTTCACTTCATTACTTAATTTTACTTTTGGGAACATATTTCCTTAAACGACATAGACCACATGAGATAATGTGGAATTCTATGTAATAGAACCTTACACCGAAACACGGTGGATTACTTTTCAAGGTAGTACAAAACATGAACATAGCATCGATGTGGATCCACTAGCTAGTATTCCTATGGCGGCAACGTAGTTTATGAAATTGGAGATGTAGTTGGGACCCTCTTTATGCTCCATCCATTGTAGTCTCCAATATCATGAGTACAATAGTGAACCTACCTTCCCTATGTTTGAAAGGACACTACTCACTACTAGTTCGCCCGGTGCTAAGCTAGAGTCCCTTTTTGAAATGTATTTAAGTCATCCATTATTATCAATGCGTTGTTTAGGTCATAGGATACTAACCCCTTGTATATCATCATCATTAGATCATTAGGAATTGCATGATAATCACTTTCAACCCTCATAGTGAGATCAACGCCTTATATCATATCATAGTAATGCACATAAGTAAATCAACAACATCCTTATATCATCAAAACCTTAACATGATCTCACAATTCATAAGATAAGATATTTCAATACCTAGAGCATACCATCCTAAATAATCCAATCACAAGGCATATACTTCAATCAAATCAACATCACTAGGTATAAGTCATCACAATAGAGGTAAGGATTTCAAGATCATAAAGTTATACCTCTTCCTCTTTCAAAGACATCATCATGGTCATATCATCAACCAACACCAATTCATACATCAATTAGTATAAAAACATCATAGTATAGTAATTCACATATTATCCAAGTCAATTCCATCACTACTAGACAATTCAACTCACGATCACAACCTAGGGTTAAGGGGAAACGGTCATCTTTCAAAAGCTAGGTCAACACAAAAAGAAGTAGCATAATTGAATCATAATACTTCTTATTCTAATTATAATAACCAAAATAACCATAGACAAGTCAATTTAGAATATCATTTTCGTAATAGAGAGAAGCCCACATAATAGAGAGAAATCCACATGAAACTCATTTTTTGAAATTCAATTTTGGAAGAACCCTTTGAAGAAAGGAATCCCAAAGGTGAAGAATCCCCTTACTTGGTATTTGATAAAGATTAATGGAGAAACTTTAATCCTTGATTCCTTATACCCCATCTTGACTTGATTCTCAATGGAGTTTCTTTGGGAGAGAGAAAGTAGAGAGAAGGAAAAGGACTTTGAGTTTAGAAATTCTGAGGTGTTTAGTTATGTTTAGGCTTAAGGTAGGTTATATAGTTAATTAACTAACCTAATTAACCACCCCATAACCACTAATTAAACCCCTAATTAACTAACTTAATTAAACTAACTAATTAAAACATGACAGCAAAACAGTGGCCCTGACCTATGAGACCGCGACCAACGGTCTATAGCTCAGTCTACGGCAGGACCCCCACCGTCCTGTGCAGTCTTTGTTTAGGTCTGAGAGTGAACAAAATGGAACCTTTGAAAAAATGTATAAGTTAACTTCGACGGTGTCCATCGGCGCCTTGTCGATTTGTCTATGCCTTGTACCTTGGAAACAATCGATGGCTACTGTCTCCAAGATAGTTTTTAGCCCAAAGGAAGGGTCCTCCTCGAGGACCCTTAGGGTGTTCCTCGGGGAGTCGTTCCCAGACGTTTATACATTAAACCTACTCTAATATGTGTTAGATACCTTACCACCAAATTCTATCCATTAAGATTCCTAAAACCTAGTCAAATAAGCTAGGACACACTAGCACCTCTTGGACTAGTCTCTGGACGTCATGGACACTCCTTGATGTTTTAGCTCCGAAAATTCCTAAATGACTTTTGTACTCGATTATTGACCTTAAAACAGTCTTATCCCCCTCTAGGAACATTCATCCCCGAATGACACTAAAATCTTTTGGAAGGAAGATATAGACTCAAAATTAGCAGCCCAACCAACAACAACATATCAAACATGAGTTACAACTCAATTCAACATCACAACATGTCCTTTTCACAATTCAACTCAAAACATCATTTCAATTTTACAAGAACTCAACATTCACTACATGAAGATTCACTTATGCCTAAACTTTCTTCAACACATGTCAACATGCTCAATACAACTCATGGAGGCACAATACAATAGAATACACCACATAAGTGCAAATCAAGCAAAAGAGCATTCTTTGAATGATTTTATTTGAAGGCATAGAAGTTCACTGTAACAACTGTAACTTACACATTTTTTCAAGACTTCACCAAAAATAGAGACAACTTCAAATTTAATCATTATTTTCATTATTAGTAAGAACTACTAACCTTCAGTAGGAAAGACATGATGATAACTAGACTTCATGTCGACCTCGACCTCCCATGTTGGTCCCTCAACTAGGTGGTTTCTGCATAACACTTTTACGGAGGCCACCTCCTTGTTCCTCGACCTCTTCATGTGACGATCAAGGATTTCAATTGGAACTTCTTCATAGACGAGGTTCTCATCAACACCAAGACCCTCAATAGGAAGAATGGTCTCGGGGTTACCAACACACTTCTTAAGCATCGAAACATGACCACCGGATGAACTGAAGATAGTTCACTAGGGAGTTTCAACTCATATGCAACTTTGCCAACCCCTTGCAAATTTTACAGGGAATCGCATATCGAGGACTAAGCTTCCCCTTCTACCCAAATCTTACAACCCCTTTCATAGATGAAATTTTCAAATACACTTTTTCACCTTCATCAAATTCTAAATCTCTTCTCCTACTATTGTCATAAGACTTTTGCCGACTATAGGCCATCTTCAATCTATTCCTTACAGGATGAACGATCTCTAAGGTCTTATGGATCAAATCGGGACCAATAAGTGATGACTCACCAATTTCAAACCATCCAATAGGAGATCTACACCTCCTACAATACAAAGATTCAAATGGAGCCATATATATAGATGTATGAAAACTATTATTATAAGAAAACTCAACCAAAGGAAAATGTGTATCCCATCTTCCCTTGAAGTCGATAAAACAAGCCCTTAGCATATATTTTAGGGTTTTGATAGTTCTTTCTGCTTGACCATCTGTTTGGAGATGAAAAGTGGAGTTAAGCTTCACTTTCGTACCCAACCCTTTTTAGAAAGATCTCCAAAACTGAGAAGTGGATGGAGCACCTCTATCCGATATGATGGACAAAGGGACCCCATGAAGACTCACTATCTTGTCAATATAGATTCTTGCATAATCCTCCACCGAATAAGTAGACTTGATGGGAATAAAATGAGCGGACTTCATGAATCTATCGATAACAACCCATATAGAATCATTTTGCCTTCGAGTATGAGGCAACCCTACTACAAAATCCATGTTAATATCTTCCCATTTATATGTAGGAACTTGGATTTCTCGTAGCAAAGCACTCGACATTTGATGTTCGGTCTTCACTTGTTGGCAATTTGGACATCTAGCGACAAATTCCGCTATGACCCTTTTTAGTCCTTCCCACCAAAATACTTCTCTAAGGTCATGATACATTTTTGTGGAACTCGGATGAATAGAGTAACGGGCACCATGAGCTTCCTCAAGAATCCAATTTCTCAAGTGGTGCTTAGACTTCACCTCAACAACTAAAGACGACTCAGATTTATGATGTATCACAAAACCACAATTGGAGAATCTTCAATTTGAACCCCAAAACGAACCAATCCATGAAAATCTTTTACTACGTCTCTCTTGGGTTCTTTAACATATGACAAACTTCCCATGGACAAACAACTTAGAGCATCCGCCACCACATTAGCCTTGCCGGGGTGATAGAGAACACTCATCTCATAGTCTTTCAACAATTCCAACAACCTTCTTTGTCGGAGATTTAACTGCTTTTGGGTGAATACATATTGAAGACTTTTATGGTCCGTATACACATCAAAATGAACCCCGTAAAGATAATGCCTCCATATTTTAAGGGAAATACCACTGCCGCTAACTTAAGATCATGAGTCAGGTAATTCTTCCCATGAACTTTGAGTTGCCTAGAAGCATAGGCTATCACTTTGCCATGTTTAATAAGGACACACGCCAACCCAATTCTAGATGCATCACAATAAATCACAAAGCCCTTAGTACCCTCTGGTATGGTCAATACCAGAGTGGAGGTAAGCCTATCTTTCAATACTTGGAACTTTCTCTCACTTGCTTCCTACCACTCAAACTTCACGTTCTTTTGAGTCAAGGTTGTCAATGAAGAAGCAAGAGATGCAAACCCGTTAATAAACCTTCTATAATAAGCGGCTAGGACAAAGAAACTCCTAATATTTTTAGGATCCAAAGGTCTAGGCCAATTTTTCACCGCTTTGGTCTTCCTTTGATCAACCTGAACAACCTCACTAGAGAAAATATGACCAAGAAATGCTACTGACCTCAATCAAAATTCACACTTGCTAGATTTGACAAAGAGTTGATTTTTTTAAGTACTTGTAAGACAACCCTCAAATGCCCCATATGATCACATTCACTCTTTGAATACACCAATATATCATCAATAAAGACGATCATGAATGCATCAACATAGTTTACAACACCCTATTCATGAGATCCATAAATGCCTCTTGGGCATTAGTCAATCCAAAAGACATGACTAGGAACTCATAATGTATATATCTAGTCCGAAAGGCCGTCTTGGGAATATGTTCACCTCTCACCCTAAGTTGGTGATATCCCGATCTCAATTCAATCTTTGAAAAGTAACTCACACCTTGGAGTTGATCAAATAAATCATCAATTTGAGGGAGAGGATACTTTTTCGTGATTGTGACTTTGTTGAGTTGACGGTAATTGATACACAATCTAAGGGACCCGTCATTCTTGTTCACGAACAATACCGGAGCACCCCATGGAGAAATACTAGGATGAATGAAACCCTTATCCAGTAGATTGTCAAGTCGACCTTCACCTCTTTCAATTCAGCTGGAGACATCCGATAAGGAGAAAATGAAATGGGATTTGTATTAGGTAGCAAGTCGATACCAAAATTAAATTTCCTGTTCGAGAGGAATACCGGGAAGAACATTAGAAAAGACCTCCGGAAATTCCCTCACTATGGGGACCGACTCAACGGGAAGAATCTCAGAGTCTAAATCCTTGATTCTTATAATATGATATAACCACCCTTTAGAGATCATATTACAAGCTTTCCAACAAGAAATGATACAACCTATAGGAATAGAATTCCCCCCCTTCCGCTCTAAAACGGGTTCATTTGGAATGTTTAATTTCATAACTCTTGTCCTACAATCTATGGAAGCAAACCAAGAATGCAACCAATCCATACTCGAAATGACATCAAAATTAAACATATAAAGTTCTACTAGCTCAACATAAGTAACTCTATAGGGAATCATTATAGGACAATTTCTATACACTCTTTTAGCAACCACAGAACCACCCACCGGAATAGAACCTTAAAAGGTTAATTCAAGATATCGAGCAAAATGTCAAAGTTTTTAGCTACAAACGGAGTAACAAATGACAAGGTAGCACCGGGATCAAGTAAAACATAAACATCAATAGATAAGACTTGTAATATAACGGTCACCACATCACGAGAACTCTCTTGCTCACCTCCAGAGCAAAAAGCATAAAAGTGATTCTTCTTTGGAACATCCACATTAGAACCACTTTCTTGAGGTTTCCCACTACCCTTGTCTTGACCCCTCAAATTTGGTCAATCTCACACCTTGTGGCCACTTTTTCCACAACTAAAACAATTTCCCATCCTAATAAGACAATCATCATAATGCTTTTTTCCACACTTTCCACAAGTTGGATTCTTGTTCGGAGAACTAGTACCCCTTCCCTTTTGAGGATTAGGATTAGACACCCTATCATCACGAGCCTTAGAGAGCTTTGAAGGAACTTCATTAGAAAACATCTTTTTAAACCTAGGTTTCTCTTAGATATAAAGCCTACCCTTTGAGGAACCATCATCATATGACCTTGCCCTATTATCATCTCTCCTTTCTTCTTAACCGTTGCTTCCTACACTTTTTGATCATGAACCATGAGAGGAGAAATATTCATATTATCAATGTAGCATATCGAACGTCGTTCTTTAAAGTCATCAGAAATTCCTGTCACAAAGCGGCTTATCTCATCCCTTGGGTCGAAAACCAAAGAGGGAGCATATTTGGATAACTTAGTAAATTCCAAAGAGTATTCAAGCACAATCATACCTCCTTCATAAATATTGATGAATTCTTCTACCTTAGCTTCCCTCTTCTCCCTTGGAAAGAATCTCTCAAGAAAAGCCTTCTTGTAAATATCCCATGTCATTGGTCGACCCCTGAAAGACATATGGTCTCCCCATTTAATGTACCATGTTTGGTCCACATCTTTGAGTTTCTAGGTGGCTAACTCGGCCTTCTTACTCGAAGTCAACCCCATACCATCGAGGACCTTGTAGACTTCTTCAATGAACTCTTGAGGGTCTTCCTCTACTTTGGACACATAGGAAGTCGAAGGATTCATTCTTGTGCAATCCCTCAAGCGGGATGTCATGGTTCTATCATGTTGGTTTCCTCGAGGTACTCCCTCCCGATTAGCTTGGGACTTCATATCTTGAGCTTGAGTAGTGATGGCTTGTGATTGGGTACTAATGACTTGGGACAGTTGGAGGAAACCATCCCTTATATCCCGATCCGCCAATGCCTAAGGATTTTCCAGAGGGTAGGCCGGAGCATGATCATCATTCACAACCTCGTCAAGGGCAGGGACTTGGTTGCCTCGGGAAGGAACTTCTGCATTTGCAATCTCTTCATCAAGTCTTCGTGCGGCTGTTCTTTGAATATTCATCGCCTATAATCACAATACAAAGTTAAGGTGAAACCACATAAAAATACTCTAGGGGCACGAGCTAGGAATAACAAGAAGATGAGAGTTTCCTCGACATCATATAGTTTCCCATTCATAAATGTGGCACGCTTCACAATTATGAATGATAACCTACATAGACGTGGTTTAATGAGACATCAATTCTAGGGATATTCAACCTCATGCTATGATACCAAGTTTGTAATATATGGAGATCACCCCCTAGACGTAACCAACGTTGTCATCCTTATAGAGGACGAAGACTAGCCTCTTAGCATTCATCATTACATTCATAGGTTAAAACACAAAAAAAAATAATAAAACTTTTCATCTACATCTACATCATGAGGTTTACATAGACCTCTCGCTTACACCTAGTTTATTCATAGGGAGTTTACAAATGTAAAAGTGTCACTTATAGCCTACAACATAGGGATGTATCATATTAAACTATCTAAATGGAATAGAACAATATGGGCATAGCCCTAATACAAATGTAAAAGTGTCACTTATAGCCTACAACAATGTCTTGAAACAACATGAGTGAAATGAGTGTCTTTAGACTATAACAATGTAGCATAAATAGAATAAGAAAAGGCATCATCCTCAGAACATGAAGACATACCCAAACTTGGAGGAATGATCCAAGCCTTGCTTGCAAATGGTCGTGATCCCTTCAACGATCGAAACCTAAAATATTGGGGAAAAGGGAGAAATAGGGGTCAACACATCACTTGTACTGAGTATGGAAACATATGCACACTCAACATAGAAATCTTGCTAAAAAGTGACATTTTACTAGAACGTGATGAATTATTTGTAAAGACGTTCTTTATACACACTTAAAATACCATAACAATCAATAAGTACATAATCCTCACTATAACATAATTTTGAACACTAGATAAACAATACCAAGTCAAGTTAACATATGCGTAGCCAAACAACTTTAACATCACATTATAACTACTAGGTATATATAAGAACTTCATAAGAAATCAACATATACTAGACCCTTACCCATAACCCCTTATTTAAATCTACAAGTGCAATGACCAAGAAAAGATCCATAACCTCACTTTATCTAGTAAACCAAACAAAGGACCACAAATAATGCCTAACTTCTCATAACATAGTTCCAAGATTAGCCATCATCATACTTTAGCAATATAGGTGAAACTAATTACCATATAGTATCATCGTTATATAAGATCAACAAATGCATATCATTTACTATATAGGTACATATATATATATACCTAAGATTATCCTCCTAAGACTCCCCTCAAGGTTAACTACTTCAATGTGTAGGTAGATTTCCATACCCCTACCTAGCATAAGTCCCACCCCTTAGGTAATCGTAGTTGAAGTTCACTTCATTACTTCATTTTAATTTTGGGAACATCTTTCCTTAATCGACATAGAACACATTAGCTAATGTGGAATTCGATGTCGTAGAACCTTACACCGAAAGAAGGTGGACTACTTGCCAAGGTAGTACCAAAACTTGAACATAGCATCTTTGTAGATCCACTAGCTAGTATTCCTATGGAGGCAACATAGTTCAAGAACTAGGAGATGTAGTTAGGAACCTATTTATGATCCATGCTTTATAGTCTCCAATATCATGAGTACAATAGTGAATCTACCATCCCTATGTGGGAAGGGACACAACTCACTACTAGTTCTCTTAGTGCTAAGCTAGTCCTTTTCTAAATGTCATTAAGTTATCCTTTATTATCAAAGCTTAGTTTAGGTTATAGGAGACTAACCCCTTGTTATCGTCATCATTAGCTCATTTGGAATTGCATGAGAATCACCTTTCAATACAACCCTCATAGTGAATCAAAATGTTATAGCATACCATATAATACACATAAGTGAATGAACATCATACTTATATCATCACAACATTAACATGATCTCACAATTAAGAAGATAATACATTTAATACCAACATTATACTATCCTAGATAATCCAATCACAAGGCATATACTTCAATAGAATCAAAATTTGTAGGTATAATTCATCACAATAAAGTTAACCATTTCAAGATCACAAAGTCATACCTTTTTTCCAAAGCCGTCATCATGTTCTTACAATAAATTAAACCCAATTCATCCATAAATTAGTATAACAACATCATAGAATAGTAATTCACACATTAACCAAGTCAATTCTCTTACTACTAAACAATTCAACACATGATCACAACCTAGGGTTAAGGGGATAAGGTCATCTTCCACAATCTAGGTTAACACACAAAGAAGTAGAATAATCGAATCATAATACATCTTAATCTAATCATAAAAACCAAAATAAACCATTGAAAAGTCAATTTAGAATATCAATTTCGTGATAGAGAGAAACCCATATGAAACTTATCTTTTGAAATTCAGTTTTGAAAGAACCATTTGGGGAAAGGAATCACAAAGGTGAAGAGTCCCCATACCTTGGTATTAGATGATGATTGATGGAGAAACTAGGATTTTTTATTCCTTAGAACCCGCCTTGACGTAGGTCCTCTATGGAGTTTCTTTGGGAGAGAGAAAGTAAAGAGAAGGAAGAGAACTTTGGGTTTGGAAATTGTGAGGTGTTTAGATGGGTTTAAGTTTAAGGTAGGTTATATAGTTAAATAAGTAGCCTAATTAACCACCCCCTAACCACTAGTTAAACCCCATACTAACTAACTTAATTATATTAAATAATTAAAATATGACAGTAAACCAGTAGCCCAGACCTACGAGACCCCAACCTACGGTCCGTAGGTTAGTCAACGGCAAGGACCCCCACTGTCCTGTGCAGTCGTCGTTTCTCTTGACCAAAATGGACTCTTTCAAAAAATGTGTAAGTTATTATCGATGGTATCCATCGACGCCTCGTAACTTGGCAACCGTCCATTGCTACTGTCTCTAAGACAGTTTTTAGTCCAAAGGAAGGGTCCTCCTCGAGGACCCT
Organism: Solanum pennellii; assembly: GCF_001406875.1. Lineage (NCBI taxonomy): Eukaryota > Viridiplantae > Streptophyta > Magnoliopsida > Solanales > Solanaceae > Solanum > Solanum pennellii. The sequence goes on along the minus strand of NC_028639.1, from coordinate 39,394,682 downwards.
TAAGGTGGTCCTCGAGGAGTCGTACACGTACTTTTTGACAATAAACCTACTCTAATATGTTTTATACACCTCACCACAAAAATCCATCAAATTATGATTCCAAAAACCTACTCAAATAGGCTAGGACACACTAGCACCTCTTGGACTAGTCTTCGAATTTCATGGACGTTCCTTGATGTTTTAATTCTAAAACATCCAAAATGACTTTTATACTCTATTATTGACCTTAAAACAGTGTTATAACCCTTATACACTCGTGTTAGTCTCTAGAATAGGTTTTAGACTTCCGGAGTGTTATACAGATCTTCCGGATTGTTTTGATGATCATTACCACGATTTCCCTGAGGTCTTAACCTTAATTCCCCTCACCCTTCATTCATTTTTCTACACTGATGTACAACTCTTTCAGGTTTGTTATAAAGATAAAAAAGATCTCTTTTCTGAGCAAGTCCTGAAAACCAAATGCCTACAATAAACATGCTAAGATCAAATACTTAATACTTGAATATTCTAATTGTAGACATAAGAAGATTGAACATAAATTAATTTCTAAGTCCCTGGTAGCAGCTTTTCTCCCCAATATACATGCAATATACGTGGTCGCGCAAGTAATAGAGATTGTTTTTAGAAAGGAGTTATCGTTCCCATGGGACTTATGATCAATTTGTATTCAAGACTTAATCCCACAACTGAAAGTGAACATAACTGGGTAATGAGTTAATAATTTATTATTAACTACGACTACTTTTCACACTAAATAAAAATAACTAAGATTGAACGAATTAAAGATGATGTTTTAAGCAACGAAAGACAATTCCAAGGCTGCAAAATATGTTGAATCTCATGCATCATAATATTGACTTTGAAGTAATGTTGGTTATCAAGTTACTTGTTTATAGGGTTAATTATATGAGTCGGGCTACACACCTCTCGTCGCCTAATCCAATTAAATACCTACCTACATCGTTGAGCGGGGATAAGTAAGCTAATTGGCGAGCGTTTATATTTCATCCTATTTCGTAAGTGAGCAAGTATTTCATCTTGGCATCACTCCTGAACACAAATAAGCTCAATCTTATGGGTCGATCGAGCTCTCTATATCCCCTGGTCTATCTAATCCCTCCTCTCTCAATTTTAACATTATACACTATATATCGCCCTTGCTTCACCAGAATTGCTGGAGCGTCGCGCTAATGTCGAGTCTAGCTACATCTTGTCACCTTCAACTCCTTTTCCTTCCAGTAATTGATCATCCTTCCCAGTAATCTAAAAAAATAACTAATTATGTATATTATTGCGCAATCATCTCAATCTTGTGCCAAAACATTCTAGTTAGGTTAGATAATGTCTTAAATGAACGTGAAAGATGTATAATTTGTAGTAATTCGGTTTATAAATATGCCCAATATCATTACCCCCTATTACAAATTACCCATTTTTATTTTTCCATTTAATTAGAAACAAAAATCCAATTGTCATTCTCAGTTTATCATTTGAGCACAAAGAAAATTCAAGAAAAAAAAGAATAAGAAATACCTTAAACTTCAACAACACTTTCAGAAGATGGAAGTTCAAGAGAGCTAAGACTTTAAAACGATGGAAGATAAAGAGAATTGCGGGAAGTCGAAAGGGAAAGCTAAGGTCTACGTTTTGTAGCAAGTATAATCAACTAGGAAATAAATAAACATATATATATATATATAT
>NC_028639.1:39383062-39392430 GCF_001406875.1 Solanum pennellii | reverse complement strand
ATATATATATATATATATATATATATATATATATATATATATATTCTCCTTATTAAGAAATGGATTTCATGGACGAGCACTGTATTAAAGAATTAGACCAAAAGTTATTTACATTGTACTATAATGCATTTAATATTTTATTCGTGGCCTCCTTATTTAGAAATGGGACTTCTTGGACGAAGAATTGGATCAAAAGCTATTTAGATTGTACAATGACACATTTAATATTTTATTGTTTGTGACCCAATTTCATTTGTCTATAAAATTTCATGATTTTGTGGAGAGACAACTGTATTATGAAATCTCAAACTTGCTTTATTTTCTTGTTTATTATACTTGCTACAGAACATACACCTTGTTTTTCTCTTTCCACTTCACATAACTCTCTTCATATAGCATCTTTTGAAAATGTTAGCTATCTTCATCTTCCATCTTCTTAAAGTGTTGCTGTAGTTTAAGGTGTGTCTTATCAATTTGTTCTTCTTCTCGCTTCAATTTTCTTTCTGCTAAACTAATGAACTGAGAATAACAGTTGAATTTCTGTTTCTACTTAAAGTGAAAAATAAAAAATGGGTCATTTCAAATAAGGGGTCAAACATGGCTGAAAATTTGTTTTATCATTCAAATTTCTTTCTAACCAAATAGGTAAATCAAAACGAAAGTTCGTATCTTCAATGTTTTTTCCAATTTTTGGTCGTCGTATCTTTAATATTATTGTTAGCGGGTTGTAGCGATTTTGGCGTAAATCGGTAAGTAGTGAAAGACTTTTCTCTATCCTTTCTTTTCTCTGATTTTTGTGTCCCTCAAATATAATCTATTGGAAATTTAAGTCTATTTTTTAATCGATTTGATGATTGCTAGGTAAATTTTCAACTTGCATGATTCTATTTTTTTCTAAAATTTTACCAAATAAGTATTTTATTTGGTGAACCTTTCTGAGAAGCAATGTTATATGAATGATTTGTACAATACTTCTTGCCGCTATTGTTCATAAAGTCATTTCCTAGTAGGCATATGGCGGTGAGATTAATAATCGATTTAAGAACAACTGAAACACCATATTGGATATTTTAAGTCCAAAATGTTGACATGAGTAGAGCACGAGTAAGCCTAGTGGCGTCTCAACGTGATTGGGGGCCCAAAGCGAAATTTCAATTCGAGGCCTAACATACCAACAAACTTCATATATGTATTTATTCAAAATTAATTTTTCTTACGCTATTTAGATAAATATTATTAGTATTTAAATATTATTTTTAAGTTATTAGTTTTAGATAAGATTTTATTAACTCACTAACGCGCATGAAAAACCAATTCCACAAGTTTTGATCACATAGTCAATATGTTTCCTACTTACACTACACGAAATGGTATTGCCCTACCAACTACTACTATGCATAAAATATATACACATACATACATGTGTACGTTGTATGCATTCATTGTAGAGAAAAGACATAAATACACCATCGAAGTTGTCCCATATTTTCATAAAGACACCTAAACTTTAAAAGTGTCCTATCACCCCACTAAACAACTATATATCATTGTAAATGGGTCATTTTTACCCATTCCCTCGTCTACGTCGTGCGCGTGTTGCTCACTCCCTAGGATAGAATATACCGACCCGACCCTTATCTTTTGAAGAAAAGTCGTCTATGTTCTCTTCTCATCACCCATCACCAGATTGGGTAAAGAAATGGGAACATCCATGGAAAAGCCAAAGATCTTATAAACACACAGGCACTTAATAAGACAAGAAGCCTCTCTGATAAGTGAATGCAACTGAAGTGGCATCATTTCTACTGGGAATCTGGGAATCTCCCTTCGTCTTTGTCAGGAATATCTATTGCCTCATCTATTAAATCTAACAGAATGGTGCTCGTTCTCACCATTGTGTCGATAATAATCTTCTGGTTAGAGCTTGTGTTCTCATCTTGAAGTATGGAAAGCAAACTCAAAATCGAGTGCATTGGTCGTCTCATTCCATTGTTCATTACCTTTCGAAACGAATTTCTTGCCTGGCTTGCCTTCACGGCATTCTCCTTAGCCTGTTGCAGCAAACCTTTCCTTGCTTCTAGTTTCTCCCTCATTAATTGTGACTCTTCAAGAACCATCATATAGGAATAGGGCCACAGCCAGCAACTACTTCCACTATCTCCATCTCATTATGGCTCCAATCATCATTTGCACTCGGAATAACCAAAACTAAAATAGCATAACGAGTGTCAAACAACTCAAGCGTCAAACCTTTGAAATCCGAAGCAACATAGTTCTTGCTATGAAAATCGAAATATTAGGGCTACCACATCTATTTTGGGTTTAAATTGGGGAAGATGACATAAATTGATTAAATAATTAATAATAAAGAAAGGAAATGACATGTGGCACTTTTAAGCTGGTCAATGAAAGTGAAAATTTTTCCATGACGCGCCTAACGTGCGTGTAAACAACCTAGACGAGGGAATGGGTAAAAATGACTCATTTACAACGATATATAGTTGTTTAGTGGGGTGATAGGATACTTTGAAAGTTTAGGTGTCTTTATGCAAATATGGAACAACTTCGATGGTGTGTTTATGTCTTTTCTCTTCATTGTATTTCATTACTTCTTACTTGCATGTATATACTAGGAGTCATTCTTTATTGTGGCCTCTTAAAATATGTTGGAAGCCTTCAAAGTAAGTGTCGTGAGACTACGATTGTCGATAATCAGTAAGTGTAACATCTCACATTACCCACTTAGTTTCCCTTATCAAATTCCCAGACATTTTTACCATAGATGATCCATTGCTTTCGGGAGGAGGCAATTTCTTCTCACTTTATGAAAGGACTTTGGAGAAGTTGAAGGAGCGGAACTCCAAATTAAAATAGCAACGGCTGCAGAATTTCCTTTAATTTTTTCATTTAGTATCAACTTTTTCATCATTTTTCATTAAACTGTAGTACGATACAATACAATACATGAAACAATACGTAACAACCCTCTAAGAGTGTAATTGTTGACTCTCACCAATTTAGGTACAGAAAGTTAATAAAATGTACTTTCAGTTGCACATTTATCTTCAAGATTTTTGTCCAACTATGAGAACATTCATCCTCGAATAAGGTCATTCTTTCTATGCTATGGGTAGTAACATCAAGTTCAAACACCCTACAGGCAATTGCAAACAAATAATATGTTTACTCATAATTTTGATAGTACTAAGAAGAAAATTAGTATCCTTTTATGCATTTTCTCCAAATTTAAAGAAATGTGTTTATCTCTTCTTCATATCCTCTTCAACTTGCCAAGTAGCTTCTTCAACAAATTTGTTCCTCCAAAGGACTTTGACTGACACAACTTTCTTTGTACTAAACTTGGAAATTTGGAGATCTATAATTTGCATAGGAATCTCCTTATAAGACAAGTTAGCTTGGATTCCAATATTATTTGTTGGTATGCTTAAAGAAGGATCGCCATGCACTTCTTAAACATGGAGACATGAAATACTGAATGAATGTTGCTAAATGTTGTGGTAGATCCAAATCATAACCTACATTTACAATTTTATTGGATATTCTATAAGGACCAGTATACCAGGGACTCAACTTCCCCTTCTTACAAAACCTCATAACACACTTCATGAGTGAAGCGTTCAAGTTAACCAATCATCTGCTTCGAATTCTAATGCTTTTCTCCTCACGTCTGTGTAGGATTTCTAATGACTCTATGCCATCCTCAACCTCTTTTGAATCAATTTCACCTTCTATATAGCTTGGTGAACTAAATCTATTCCCATTAACCATGCTTCACAAACTTCAAACCATCCAATAGGGATGTGCATCTTCCCCATAAAGACTTCATATGGAGTTATTTGGATGCTAGAGTAGTAAGCGTTGTTATAAATGAACTCAACGAGAGGTAGATGATCATCCCAATTACCCTTGAAATCAATCACTCAATCTACCTTAATACCTTCAAACATATTCTCCCCCTTGTTCAAAAGTCATCACTTTTTACTTATGAAGACTTGCCTTTAATTCAAGCTATAAAGGATCTTGGTCTTACTTCTCTTTTACTTTTGACACTAATGATTATTCATCCCCATTCATCACTACTACTCCTTCTTGTATCGAAACCATTAATGAACTCCTAGTTGTGCAAGTCTATCAATATCTTTCACTAACTCTCTCTTTTCTTCTTCAACATGGGCGCTACTACCTATAGACAACCTTACTAAGGTATCAGCAACAACATTTGCCTAACCTGGGTTGTAAAGAATACTCATGTCATAATACTTGAGCAATTCTAACCACCTCATTTGAGGTTAAGCTTTTTAAAAGGTGAACACATATTGAAGGATCTTGTGATTATTGAATACATCAATATGAAAACCATATAAATAATGACTCTATATCTTTAAGGCGAATACGACCGCGACCAACTCTAAGTCATGTGTTGGGTAATTCTTCTCGTGAACTTTCAACTATCTGGTAAAATAAGCTATAACTTTTCCATTTTGCATTAACACACAAACCAAACCAACTCTAGATGCATCACAGTACACAAAAAAACCTTGAGTACTTTCTAGTAAGGTGAAAACTAGGGCAGTAGCGAACCTCATTTTAAATTCCTGAAAGTTCTTCTCACAAACATTTGACAATCAAAATTTTGTTGTCTTGTGAGTCAACCTGTTTAAATGAGAGGATATACATGAGAACCCCTCTACAAACATTTTATAATATCCAGCAAAACCCAAGCAACTCCTACTATCATCTGGAGATGTGGGTCTAGGCAAATACTACACTACCTCAATTTTTTGAGTATCAACTTTAATTCCCTCTCCGGATAACATATGGCCTAAGAACACTATAGACTCAAGCCAAAACTCACACTTAAAGAACTTGACAGACAACTCTCTATCTTTTAAGGTCTCGAGAACTATTCTGAGATGAATAGCATGATCTTCTTCATTTCTTAGCTAAATTAGTATGTCATCAATGAAGACGATAACAAACATATCTAAATAAGGTTTAAGAACTCATTCATAAGGTCCATGAACGTTGTTGGTGTATTATTTAGATAAAAGGACATGACCAAATACTCATAATGACCATATTAGGTTCTGAAAGCTATCTTTCGAATGTCACATTCATTTACCCTCAATTGATGTTAGCCTGATCTGAGGTCAATTTTTGAGAAACAGGAAGCACCCTAAAGTTGATCGAATAAATCATCGATCATTGGAAGTAGATACTTGTTATTGATGGTAACCTTGTTCAACTTACGATAGTCTATACACATTCAAAGGGAACCATCTTTATTTCTCACAAGCAAGACCGGAGCGCCCCAAGGTGAGACACTTGGTTGAATGAAGACCTTATCTAAAATGTCTTTTAACATCCATTTAGGATCTTTCAACTCTGCAGGTGCCATTCTATATGCCAGAATAGATATAGAAAGAGTACGTGGAAGAAGATCTATACCGAAGTGTATCTCTCTATCAGGAGAAACTCTGAGAAGATCATTTGGACAAACTTTTGGAAACTCTTTTACTAATAGAACTGACTTAATAGGAGTTACCTCAACACTAGATCCATTAACTCAGACAAAGTGATAGACACACCCTTAGAAACTAACTTCCTTGCTTAAGGGAAGAAATGAATGACCCTTAGGCACTACTGAAATTGTATTCCTTTTAAGATTGACTCATTTGTAAACTGAAACTTGACTACTCTAGTTCTACATTACACTGAGGCATAACATATGTGATGTCAGTCCATACTAAGAATAACATTAAAATCTACCATGTCTAACTCAATTAAATCTGTCATGGTACTCTTATGATTGATGGAAAAGAACAATCGTGATAGACTCTCTCTGCTAGAATGGACTCACTAACAAGTGTAGAAACACTGAATGGTTCACTAAGTTGCTCAGGAATAATATTAAAGTTCATGTCAACATATAGAGTTACAAAATATAAACTCTGTCCTATGTCTAGCAAGGAATAAATAGTAAAGTCAAAGACTTGAATCATACCAGTAAGAACATATTGCGAATCCTCTTTCTCTTGGCGATTGTTGAAAGCATACAAGCAGATTGTTCCTTTGCTAGTACCGAAAGTAGCTCCCAAAGGTGCAGCCCTCTCTAGTGGAGCAACGGATGAATACTGGGCTCTATATCCCCCATTAACCATTTCCCTACTTGTTCTTTAGACATTCTTGCATGAAATGCGCAGTCTGATCACACTTGAAACAATCATTGGAGCCCTCACGACAAATACCTGAGTGGTGCCTACCACATGTAGCGCATACAGGAGGCTTACTACCCCTTGTGCCACAATACCTTATGAATTGGAAGGTATAACTCTAGATTTCTTACCATAGTACTCGCCCTTGTTCTTAGGTGAAGCTGTACTAGAAGATGATGGATGAGGACCCTTATGTTCCTATTCAAAAGAAGACCAGTTCACATTATTCCTCTGTTGTCCAGGCTCATTGTTTATGTCTTATCCCTCTTATTCTTGAACTCTTCTCTTTTACATAGCTTTTCTTTCTCAACTTATACCTGACAAAGGTATAAGACCTAAACTACCTAATTGATCCACTAGTTTACTGTGGAAAGGGTTCATCTTAAAGGTATGACCCTAGTCTACCAATGGTTTCTACATAGTTTTATGGAGACGTGAGTTATCTTAACCATGCTCGTCCCCAATTCGGTGCTCAAAACTAGTCCCAAAATATACTAGCTCTTATGTTTTAAAACATACTTCTTCTGTGAATTGAGATTAGTGCTCAAAAACATTGCTTAAACGCTATCTTGGAAGTCTTAGTTTCCCTGCTTGCTTCAATTAGAATGTTTTTACTCATTTTTGATAACTAGCCCAAAGTCTCTTTAGAAATCTTAGTTTCCATTCTTATTTAAATGTGCAAAAGAGTTTTAGACTTCTTTGGGAATACTTAGTCCCCATATACTTCTTTGAAGAGACGGCTTCAACTTTACTCTGAGCTGAACTCAAAACTTTAGTCTTAAAACAAATTTAAAACATTTGTAAAAGACTTATGGAAACATGGAATGAACTTCTCTTACTTGACTTCTCTTAACTTTGATCTTATTTTCTCTTTACTTGACTCTTAACTGATCTATAAATTTGATTTTATAAATTAAAGGTTGTAATTGATGTTTCTGGATAATTTCTATATGTTTAGAAGTAATTTGGAGAAATAATAATCATTAGGATGTGCTTATACACTTTAGAAAGGCTTAAACGAACTGGATGCTGAAAATTGGGTGAAAATGACGATTTGGGTGCATAAAGGGAGCGGCGCCCCAGCCTCACTTGAATGAGGCTCATTTGCTGTGAAATGGTGGCGCACCGCCCCAGTCTTTCTGGTGCTTTGGGAGTGCATTGCCCAAGCCCTCCCCAGACTAAACTTGACAAATTTCTCCTCTTGTTTTTTGTCCATAAAATCATTTTAATCCGATTAGTTTTCTGAAATTCACATTTAATTCATGTACCCACATCATATATACAATAATAGAAACCAATGAACTGAAGAAACAACACTTCTACATCAAGCAATTTCTAAATTTCAACTTCTGTTCAAGAATGAAAGCAATTCAAAAAAAAGTAACAAGAACATTCAATTTCCAATCATTTTAGACCTATTTGATGCTGATTCAAATAGGCTTGGAACATGGATGAACGAACCCAACGTTTTGGAAGACTCACATACCTTTTTAGGGATCACACCCGACGAAATCCACACTCAAAGCTCGAAAGTTTCTTGGCGATTTCTTTATTTGTCTTCTCCTTTGTCCTCTTTTCTATTTTCTCCAAGTCTTAACGAGAACTCTAACTTTAAACAAAGTCTTGTTTTACTCAAATTAAATCCTAAACACTAATTAATAAAATTAGGTAAGGAAAATATTGATTTTCCCTTTCCAAATCCGGATTAGACTTTTCATAATCCAACAACCCAACTTTCGAAAGGAATAACTCATTCATGTGAACTCGGAATCACGCAAACTTGGCGGCGTTGGAAAGATCACTCCTAGAAATTTCAAACCATATCTGGAACTACACCATACACATCCTGAGTTATCAGTTATAATTACTTGAAGTTTACAAAAAAACTCACTTTTAACTTACCTAAAATTTTCTAAATTTCCTTATACTTTCCAAAACTAACTATTTACAAATTATACACTTCCTTCTAGTTCTTTCTAGTTACGAGATATTATATGAATATTTTAAAATCTCACTACTAGAAAGAACTAGAAAATAGTTTAAAATCCGAAAATACTTATTTTTGGAAGAATAAGAAAATCTGGAAAATTTATCTAAGTTAAAAACTTAGTTTTTTCTTAACTTCAAATGACTATAACTTCTATATCAAGATGATTTAGGCTTAGTTCCACATATGGATTTAAAGAAATTAAAATAATCTTTCCAACGACGCCAATTTTGTGCGATTGTGATATTGTATGAGTGAGTTATGCCTTTCGAAAGTTAGACTGTTGGTTTAAGGGAAGTCCAATCCGGATTTTTGAAGGGAAAAGTGTTCTTTTCCTTACCTAATGAAATTAATTAGTTTTTAGGGATTAATTTTTGTATACTAAGACTTTATTGAGTTTATAAAGATTTAGAATTTACATTAGGTCTTTGAGAAGAGATAAAAGAAGAGAAAAGAGGAGAAATCCAATAATTGACCAAGATTATTCAAGCTTTGCGTGTGAAATTCGTCATGGGTGATCCCTAAAAAAGTATGTGAGATGAAATCGTGTTGGGTTAGGTCATCCACATGCAAATCTCGTTTAATTCAGTGAATCTTAGCAAATTAAATGTTAAGAAATTGAGTTCTTGAAGAATATTGTTGAAGTTTTCATTGAATTTTTGATAGTTGTGTTGATGAAGTTTTGATTCATGTTTCTATGCGATTTTTGATCGAATATGTTGGGTTTTTAGGATATTAATTATCCTAAGTGTTTGGAGAAAGAACCATGGAAGTTTAGAGGGAGTAGAAGTGAAAATTAAGGAGAAAAGTTGAGAACACATGGGTACCAGGGTTGGAGCGCCACGCCTCCCATAGCCCCAAAGGAAAGTCTTTGTCCGTAGGGCCTTGGGGCACCACACCATCCATAGAGACCCAACCTGCTCTCTGTATGATGAGGGCTGGTTCCCCGCGCATCTCAACGCGCCAGGGACGCTTGTTTTCCTAATTCTTCCACCACCTTTTCGTATATATGTATATATATATATATATATATGTATATGTTGATCATATATGTTATGTATATATGTATATATATATATGTATATGTATATATATATATGTATATATATATATGTATATATATATATGTATATATATATATATAT
>NC_028639.1:39374905-39382243 GCF_001406875.1 Solanum pennellii | reverse complement strand
TATATATATATATATATATATATATATACACACATATATATGTATATATATATATATATACATATATACATATATATACATATATACATATATATATATATATATATATATATATATATTTCACATGTGTTTACTTTATTATATTGTGTGGAGTATCCTTGAGTTGAGAAAAGTCAAGGTAAGTGTTTTTTAACAATCTCTTTCAAGCCTATGTTGTTTTCGCAGTACAACTTTCATACTCGTACATTCAATGTAGTAATTCTAGTTGGCCTGCATTGTATCATTATGCTAATGCAGGTAACTAGGATTGGAATTCGGCACACCGTTGATCTAGTGAGGATCTTCATGTCAGTTGGTGAGCATATTTCATTCCAGATGACATTTTTTATCATTGTATTGTTTATAATTCAGTTGTTAATTGGGGGTCTTGTCCCAATATTCATCTTCCTTTTAGAGGCTTCATAGACATATAATATTATTTTTTTTTGTCTTATTAAATTCAGTTGTAAACGTTTAAGACTTATGTTTCCATTTTTGTGAAGTTATTACCTTTTTAGTTGTTTCATGAGTCATCTCCCTTGTGTTTAAATATTCCTCTGAGCAAGTAAGCTTGGACAAGAGTCCGCTCAAGGCCAACAATGGTTTTCGAGTTTCATCCACGTCCAGGGTGCAGGCTCGGGGATTGATAAACTTGGTATCTAAGCACAAAATTCAAGAGTCCTAAGGGGTCTATGACGTCATTTATGTATATTCCTAGTTATCTGTGTGAAGCGTGTCACATATATAAATAGGAGGCTGCAACACTTAGGAAATCATATCACTTCTTTAACACTCTTTTTGTGCGTTAGAGTTTATCTCTAAAAAGTTCCCCTCTAATTTGTGCTTGCACGTATTTGAGTTAGCAATGCCTCCACAAAGAGCAATAAAAGGTCGTCCAGCTAGGAGGAATGTAGCGGAACCAGAGTTACCCAGTCTACCTGAACTGCAACCTCAAGGAGGAGTAACCAATGCTGAGTTCTGTGAGCCTATTAGGATATTAAGCCAAGCGCTGACTAAACAAGTCCGATGACAACTAGGAGCATTACAAGAAGAGGCTGACACTTCAAGGATTTGCGAGTTTATAAGGCTAAATACTCCAATTTCACCGGTTTCAAGCACTATTGAGGATCTAGAGAACTTAATTAAAGAACATAAAAAGTTGTTCAATATGATGCATGTTGTTGATCCTAGGAGAGTTGACCTAGAAGTATACCATGTGAAAAATGTTTCTAGGACTTCGTTTGATTAGTTGAAACAGGGTACGTATGAGGATGCACCATATACGAATTGGGCTTATTTTTCATGGGGAGTTTCTTCCCCCAAGAATTGAAAGAGGCCACGGTAAGGGAATTTCTTACACTTAAGCATGATTCTCTTTGTGTGGATAAGTATGGTTTGAATTTCACCCAACTATCTCGATATGCTTCAAAAATGGTTAATGATATTAGGAGTGGAAAGATTATGTTTGTTGATGGCTTGGGTCGTTCATCAAGCAAAGAGGGTAGAGCAGCAATGCTGATAGAAGACATGGACATATCAAGGTTGATGATTTATGTACAACGAGTTGAGAAAGAGAAGTTTAGTAATAGAGAAGAATGAAGAAATAAGAAAGCCAAGACAGTACGTGAGTCTGGGGAGCAGAAGGGTAATGCGAATGATTCGTTCTTTTAGAAGAAAAAGGGACTTGCACTATCATATGCTATTTAACTTGCACCCAAAAACAAAGGTGAGCATCATTGCAAGAATTTGTAGAGCTTCAAAGCTAGGCCAACACAATCTTAAGGTAGTGTGGCACAAGGAGGTAGTTGTCCTCTTGTATGTGCTAGATGTTGTAGGCACCACTAAGGTAAGTATCCTGATGGACAGATAGGTTGCTAAAAGTGCGATCAAGAGGGTCATTACATGAATGAGTGTTCTAAGAAAAATTAGGGTGGTGGAAATTCGGGCAATAGAGACAAATCTTCATTAGTTGTTCCACAAGAAAAATTTGCACCTAAGGAGCTACTTCCAGTACTGACATAGAAGCAAATCACCTATATGCAATCAAGAGTCGCCAAGAGAAAGAGAACTCTCCAAATGTTTTCACTAGTATGATCAAAGTCTTTTCTTTTAATGTTTATACTTTGCTAGACACACGATCATGTTTATCATTTTTAACACCTTATGTTTCAATAAGATTGATATCCTCCATGAGATACTTTTTTATCCTCTTTGTGTTACTACACTTGTTGGGGAGTTTATTCTAGCAAAAAAGAGCCTATCGTGATTTGCCTATTTCCATCAATTACAAGAACGCCATGGATGATATAGTTGAGTTAGACATGGTAGATTTTGATTTCATTTTATGGAGGGATTGGCATCATGCCTATTATGCATCAATAGATTGTAGAACTCCAGTTGTCAAGTTTCAAATTTCTAATGATCCAGACATAGAGTCGAGTATTAGTTCAATAGTGCCTAAGGTTCATTCTATTTCGTAACTTAAGGTGAGAATTTTAGAATCGAAGGGTTCTATCTACCACTTAGTCCGAGTTACTGACTAAAGTGTTAAGGTACCTCCCATTATGTCTGTTCCTATGGTCAAAATTTGTCTAGCACTCTTTCCTGAAGATCTACTTGGAGTCCCTCTTGAGAGATAAATAGTTTGACATAGACATCATTCCAAGTACTTGTCCTATCTCTTTTCTGCCATATAGAATGGTACCATAAATGTAGAAAGAGTTAAAAGAACAATTGAAAGATCTATTAGATAAGGGTTTCATTTGTCCAAGTGTCTCACCTTAGGGAGATCCAGTCTCGTTTGCGAGAAAGAAGGATGGTTCCCTTAGGATGTGTATGGATTACCGCCAATTAAAAAAGGCTACCATTAAGAATAAATATCCTCTTCCAAGGATTGACAATCTTTTTGACCAGCTTCAAGGTGCTTCCTTCTTCTCAAAAATTTATCTTAAATCAGGCTAACCTATGTTCAAAGTTAGGGAATATGATATTCCAAAGTGAACTTTAAAAAAAAGATATGGCCATTTTGAGTTTTTGGTCATATCATATGGGCTGACTTATGCGCCTGGAACATTCATAGGTCTTATGAATAGACCATTCAAACCATAAATAGATATATTTGTTATCGTATTTATTGATGACACACTAATCTATTCAAGGAATGAAGAAGATCATGCTAGTCACCTCATTATAGTCCTTCAGACATTGAAAGATAATGAGTTATATGCCAAGATCCCTAAGTTTGAGTTTTTACTTGAGTCTGTGGTGTTCTTGGGCCACATAGTTTTGGATTATGGAATAAGATTTAATAACCAACAAATAGAAGAAGTTCAGAGATGCCTAGACCCACATCTCCAACTGACATTAGGATTTTCTTTGGTTTAGCTAGCTACTATAGAAGGTCTGTTGAGGAGTTTTCATCTGTTTAATCTCCTTTGATCAAGTTGACTTAGAAGAAAATGAAGTTATAATGGTCAATAACTTGTGGGAAGAGCTTTCGGGAATTGGAAAAAAGGTTGACTATTGCCTCGGTTTTGACTTTACCAGATGTACTCAAGTTTTTGTGGTGTATTGTGATACATTTAGAGTTGGTTTGAGTTGTGCCTTAATGTAGAAAGACAAGTTTATAACATATGCCTCCAAAAAGTTTAAAGTTCATAAGAAGAACTACTCATCCGATGATATAGAGTTGGCTAATGTAGTTTTTGCCTCGAAATATGGCATCAGTATTTATATGGCGTCTATGTTTGATACATTTTCTGATCATAAGAGTGTATAATATGTTTTCACCCAGAAAGATATTATTGTCATACAAATGAGATGGTTAGAATTGCTTAAAGGTTATGACATGATCATTTATTACTACCCAAGTAAGGCTAATATTGTTGTTGATGCCTTAAGCAAGTTGTCTATGGGTAGTATCACCTATATTGAGGAAGAGAATAAATAACTACAAAAACATGTGCATAGACTTGCCCAATTAGAAGTCCGACTAATTGATTCCCCCGAAGAAGGGATAGTGGTGACAAATGGGGCTGAGTCATTGTAAGTGTGAGAAGTGAAAGAGAAGAAAGAGCAAGATCCCACTTTGCTTGGGTTAAAGACAAAGTTCATAAGTAAAGAGTATTAGCGATTGAATAAGAGGGAGATGGTGCATTGAGATACCAAGGTAGATTATGTGTACCTATGGCTAATAGACTCCGAGAGAAGATCATGGATAAAGCTTATAGCTCCAGATATTAACTTCATCGGGATTCCACAAAGATTTACCGCGATTTGAGAGAAGTATATTTGGGGGAAGGTATGAAGAAGGGCATTGTTGTGTTTGTTTCCAGGTGCTCAAATTGTCAACAAGTTAAAGTAGAGCACCAAAAGCTTGGAGGTTTGGCTTTGAATATAGAAATTCCGGAATGGAAGTGGGAGATGATTGATATGAACTTTACCACAAGGTTAGCAAGGACTCGCAGACAACATGATTCTATTTGGGTGATTGTCGATAGAATGATGAAATCATCCCACTTTTTACCAGTACAGACTAAACATTCGATAGAGGATTATGATTAGGTGTACATTAAAGAGGTGGTAAGACTTCAAAAAATTGTGGTCTCCATTATTTAAGATATATATGCATAATTTATTGCACAGTTTTGGAAATCTTTTTAGAATGGTTCGGGTTCAAAGGTGAACTTAAGTACAGCCTTTAATCCTCAAACTGAGGGGCAAACAGAGCATACTATTTAAACCTTAGAAGATATGTTGACGGCTTATGTTATTGATTTCAAGGGAAATTTGAATGATCTGCTACCTCTAATTGAGTTTGCTTACACAACAGTTACAACTCTAGCATCCAAATGACTCATTATGAAGTTCATTATGGGAGATACAGTTCTCTTATTAGATGGTTTGAGGTTGGTGAGGAAGGCTTGATAGGACAAGATTTAGTTCACCAAGCTATGGAGAAGGTTAATGTGATTCAAGTGATGCTTAAAATGGCACAAATTCATCAAAAATCCCACACTGATGTTAGGAAAAATTTGATAGAGTTCGAAGTATATAACTAGGTACATCTTAAAGTTTCATCCATGAAGGGTGTTATGAGGTTTACTAAGAAGGTGAAACTTAGTCCCTTCTATATTGGACCTTATATAATATCTAAGAGAATTCCCAATGTAACTTATGACTTGGAGCTACCACAAGAGTAATTAGCAACAATTCATCTGGTTTTTCACATATCCATGTTGAAGAATTGCATGGGCAATCCATCTTTGATCTTTCCTATAGAGAATATTGAGATCAAAGAAAGCTTGTATCGTGAGGAGATTCTGGTGCAAATCCTAGATCGCCAAAGTAGCAAGTTGAGAAAAAATAATGTAGAATTCGTCATGGTCCTTTGGAGTAACAAATTTGTTGAAGAAGCTACTTGGGAAGCTTTTGAACACTTGTAGAAGAGATTCCTACATCTCTCTAAATACGGAGAAAATGCAAACGAAGGTACTAATTTCCTCTTTATTACTATCTAAAACTTTGGTAAGCATGTTGTTTGGTTGCAATTGCTTATGGGTGTGTGAACTAGATGCTGCTACCCCAAGTCTACTAATAGTAACCTCATATGAAGACGAATGTTATCAAGGAACAAATTTTCTAACATCTTGCGACTAGAAAGAACTAGAAAAGACTATAAAATCTAAAACTGCTTATTTCTGGAAACAATAAGAAAATCTAGAAATAATTGCTAAGTTAAAAAGTTAGTTTTTGGTCAACTTAAAACGACCATAACTCCTAGACAATATGGGTTATGAGTAGCTTTAGATTTGATTTTAAAGACCTTAGAATTCTATTTCCAACGCCGCTGAGTTTGCGCGATTTTGATTGTATGAGTGAGTTATTCCTTTCAGAAATAGGGTTGTTGGATATAGGGAAGTCAAATCCTGTTTTGGGGAGGGCAAAGTTATCTTTTTCTTACCTTATCAATTTAATTCGTTTCTAGAGATTAATTATGGTAAAATAAGACTTCATTCAGTTTAGAAAGATTTAGAATTAACGCTATGGCTTGGAGAAGAGTGAAAAGAAGAGAAAAAGAGGAGAAAACCAAGAATTGGCCAAGAACATTCAAGTTTTTTGTGTTGAATTCGTCGGGGGAGATCCCTAAAAAGGTATGTGAGATCACATAGTGTTGGGTTAGTTCACCCACACGCGAATCACATTTAATTTAGTGAATATAAGCTATTTAAATTTTAAGAAATTTAGTACTTGAAGAACATTGTTAAAGTTTTCTTTGAATTCTTCATAGTTGTGTTCTTGAAGTTTTCACTTATGTTTCGGGTGATATTTAGGGTATGAATGATCCTAAATTTTTGGGGAAAGAACCTTGGATTTTAGAGGGTTTAAAGGTCTCTGTTTGTAGGACCTTGGGACGTCGCTCCACCGAGATCTCCTCAACCTGATCTCTGTATAATAAGCTCGAGGGACACCTATTCTCCCATTCTTCCCCAGCCTTTTTGTATTAGTTCCTAAGTGATATTCCTATGTTTCTAGTTGATTATAACTCTCTAAGGTACATCTAAACATCATGAAATCATCCATAAACATGTGATCATGAACCTTGAATCCATAATCAAATTTAAAGAAAGTTAAGATCGCAGTCAAAGAAATTGAATGTCAATTCTAGAAGTTAGGAAGCAAGTGAATGCAAAGTTTTTTAAAGTTTTCAAGAGTCTTTAACAACGTTTTTAACTTTGTTTTTAACACTGAAGTTTCATGCTAAGTGAAGAATTAAGATGTAGAGTTCATTCTCAAAGGTTATAAGGGAACTATGTATTCCCGAAGATTTTATAGATATTGCACATTAAAGATAAGAGGAAACTAAGATTTCTCAAAAGAGTTTTGAGCAAGAAAAGGGAACACTGATTGCAAGAGCGATTTTAAAGCTAAGTGTTGATAAATGATCTTATCCCAAAGAAACAAGTTGTTTCAAAATACATGATCTATGTATATTTTTGGGAGTAGTATTGAGCACCTATAAGGGAATGCGAGATCATAATAACTCAAGTCTCCATACACCATGTTGCCATCATGGGCATTAAAGGATCATACTTTTTAGATGATCACTTAAGTTAATCTAGTGGATCTAATGTCATATACCGATGGCAAGGTATAGTATGGTCCTCGGTAGCGTGAGGTTAAACGTTGTACCCTCACTTAGGCTCATAGTGATGGTTGTCAGTTAAAGAATCTCCCACAAAAGTTTTATTATTTTAAATGAGTAAAGTTAATGTTGTTATTTCCATATATATATATATA
>NC_028639.1:39206362-39374433 GCF_001406875.1 Solanum pennellii | reverse complement strand
TATATATATATATATATATATATATATATCGCATGTGATTTACTACTTTATATTGAGTTGAGTATCCATTAGTTGAGAAGACCTAAGGTAAGTGTTTGATTCACAATCTCTTTCAGACATATGTTGTTTAGCAATCCAACTCGCATATTCGTAGATTCAATATACTGATTTAAGTTTGACTGTATCGTATCATGATACAGACGCATGTAACTAGGTTCAACATTCGGCGCACCGTTAATCAAGCCAACAACTTTGAGTCAGTTGGTGAGCCTCCTTTCATTCTAGATGCCATGTTTTATCGTTATTTTGTTTAGATTTAAGTTGTTAGAATTATTAAGGGTCTTTTCCCGGCATCCAACTTTATTTTAGAGTTTTCATAGACATATACTATTTGTTCTTTTCTCTTATTCATTTAAGTTGTATACGCTATAGACTTAAATTGTTGTTTGGGATATGTTATTACCATTTTAGTTGTTTCATGTATTCCGGTGAATAATTCAGCCAGACCAAGGGTCCACTTGAGTCCAGCAATGGTTTTTGAGTGCTTGCCACGTCCAGGCTGTAGGCTCGGGGCATGACGAAGATTCAACTGAGTGAAATTTTTTTCTTTGATAAGGAAGTAGTACCATTTTTCTCGTAGTGGGTTTGAAAATTCTAAAAGGCTCATTGTTTTAATTTAAGATGCAGTATGGACCACTAACACAATGTCTATTGAAATATTGATCATGACATTCAAAATTCTATCTAGATGTGACTCTTTCTTCATTATGAGTTACAACTTATATATATTCAACTTTCCTTATAAAGAATTTCGTTGCACCGTTGCGAGGCATATAGCGTAGGTGATGGACACGAGTAAAGTCTAAATCCAACACAAGGACAAAAAAAATTTTGAAACACTAGAGTCATTAACTCGGACAAAGTGATAGACGTACCCCTTAGAATCGAACTTCCTTTTTTAAGATATGAAGTGAAACGACCCTTAGGGACTACTTATATTCTTTTCCTCTCTAAGATTTTCTCATTTGGAAACTGAAACTTGACTACTCGAGCTTTACGATCAACTAAGGCATAATAAGTGTGAATACATTGCATACTAACAATGACATCAAAATATACCATGTCTAAGTCAATTAAATTTTTCATGGTACTCTTATGATTGACGGAAACATGACAATAAAGATAGGCTCTCTCTACTAGAATGGACTCACAATTAGGTGTTGAAACACTGAATGGTTCACTAAGTTGCTCAGGAATAATATTAAAGTTCATATCAACATATGAAGTGACAAAAGATAAACTCAAACCTAGGTCTAATAAGGCGTAAATAGTAAAGTCAAAGACTTGATTCATTCCAGTGACAACATATGGCAAATCCTCCTTCTATTGGCGATCGTTAAGAGAATACAAATGGTTTTTTCCTCTACCAGTATCAGAAGTAGGTTCCCAAGGTGCAGACCTGTCTAATCATACAACGGATGAAGACTGGGGCTCTATTTCCCCCATAAGCATTTTCCTACTTGTTCTTTAGACATTCTCGCATGAAATGCACAGTATGATCACACTTGAAACAAGCATTGGAGACGTCATGACAAATACTTGAGTGATTCCTACCACACCTAGAGCATGCAGAAGGCTTACTACACCCTTATGCCACACTACCCTATGAATAAGCAAGTTTAACTCTACAATTCTAACCATAGTACTCACCCTTGTTCTTGGTTGCAGCTGCACTAGAAGATGAAGGAGCAGGATCCTTTTGTTTTCGTTAGAAAGAAGACAAATTCAAATTATTCCTTTCTTTCCCTGACTCATTCTTTATTTCTTTGCCCTCTTATTCTTGAACTCTTCTGTATCCCTTAGCTTTTCTTATACCTGGCCAAAGATATAATATCTGAACTCCCTAAATCATACTAGTCTACTTTAAAAGAATTCACCTAAAATGTATTACTCTTTTCTACCAATGGTGGCTACATAATTTTATGAGGATGTGAGTTATCTGAACCCACGCTGGTCCCCTATTCATTGCTCAATACTAGTCCTTGAATATACTTGGTCTTATGTTTTTAAAACATACTTCTTCTAGTGAATTGAGATTAATGGTCAAAAACTTTGATCAAAGGGTATCTTAGATATCTTAGTTTCCGTGCTTGCTTCATCTAGAAAGTTATTACTCTTTTCTGAAAACTAGCACGAAGGCTCTTTGGAAATATTAGTTTCCATTCTTATTAAATGTGAAAACATTTTTATACATCTTTGGGAATACTTAGTCCCCATATACTTCTTTCAAGAAAAGACTTCAATTTTACTCTAAACTAAACTCAAAACTTAAATCCTAAAACAAAGTTAAAACGTTAGTAAAAGACTTATTAAAACTTTGAATGAACTTCTCTTACTTGACTTCTCTTTACATTGATCTTATATGTTTTTTACTTGACTCTGAATTGATCCTTGAATTTGAAGTTATGGAATCAAGGTTGTAGTTTTCATTTTCGGATTATTTATATATGTTTAGAAGTCATTTTTAGTAATTAGAATCAATGGGAAGTGTTTATACACTTTAGATATGCTTAAACGACTTGAATTTTGAAACTAGGTGCAAAACGCCGATTCGGGTACTTATGGGGCATGGCACGCCAGCTTCACTTGAATGAGGATATTTTGTGGCGCACTGGTAGTGCGCCGCCCCAGTCTTCCTGGCGCTATGGGGCCGCGTCGTCCAAGCCCTCCCCAGACTAAACTTGATAATGTTTTCCTCTCGTTTTCAGTCCCTAACATCGTTTTAATTTGATACGTTTTCTCAAATTCCCATTAAATTCATGTACCCACATCATAGATACATTGATAAAACCCAATGAACCGAACAAAAAACATTTCTACATCGATAAATATCTAAATATCAACTTATGTTCAAGAACGAAAGCAATTCAAGAACAACCAACAAGAATATTCAATTTCCTATTGTTTTCGAACTATTTCATGCTGAATCAAACAGGCTTGGCACGTAGATGAATGAACCCAATGTTATCGAAGACTCACAAACCTTTTTAGGGATCACTCCCGAAGCAATCCACACTCAAAGATCGAAAGTTTCTTGACGATTTCTTGATTTTTTTCTCCTTTCTCCACTTTTCTATTTTCTAAAAGCCTTAACGTGAACTCTAACTTTTTAAAACTGAACAGAGTCTTGTTTTACCCCAATATAATTCTAAAAAAGAATTAAGTAAATGTGCTATGGAAAATAATAATTTGCCCTGTCAAAATCCGAGTTAGACTTTTCATAATTGGGGTAAAATAAGACTTCATTCTGTTAAGAAAGATTTAGAATTCATTCTAGGGCTTGGAGAAGAGACAAAAGAAGGAAAAAAGGAGAAAACCAAGAATTGCCCGACAACATTAAAGCTTTGTGTAAAGAATTCGTCGGGGATGATCCCCAAAAATGTATGTGAGATCACATAGAGTTGGATTAGTTAACCCACACGCAAATCCAGTTTAATTCAACAAATCTTACCTAATTGAATGTTAAGAAATTAAGTTCTTGAAAAACATTGTTGAAGTTTTTGTTGAATTCTTTATAGTTGTTTTGTTGAAGTTTGGAATCATGTTTTTGGGTGTGATCTCAGGTTAAATCTATTGGGTATTTAGGTTATTAATAATCCTAAGTGTTTAGGGAACGAAACATGGAAGTTTTAAACGGTTTATAAGTGAAAAACTAAGAAAAGTTGAGAACACAGAGGTACAAGGCTTGGGGAGCCGTGCCTCCCATATCCCCAAAGGACATTCTCTGTCAGTAGGGCTTTGAGGCGCCACGCCATCCAGAGAGCCCCAACCTGCTCTTTGTATGATCAATGCTCGCGCCCCGCACCTGTTAGAGTAAAAGGGAAGTCAGTTTTTCTCATTCTTCCCCCAACTTTTCATACTAATTCCTAAGTGATGTACTTATATTTCCTAGTTGATTCTAACACTCTAAGGTATATCTAAACATCATAAAATCATCCATAAACATGAAATCATCAACCTTGAACACATAATCCAATTAAAGGAAAGTTAAGATCAAAGTCGAAGAACTTAATATTCAAGTGTATAAGTTAAGAAGCAAGTCAACGCAAACTCCATAAAAGTTTGCAAGAGTCTTTAACGACGTTTTAAGTTTGTTTTTAAGACTAAAGTGTCAAGCTAAGTAAATAATAAAGATATTGAGTTCATTCTCTATAGTTATAAGGTAACTAAGTATTCCCTAAGAATTTTTAATTATTTTCACATATAAGATAACAGGAAACTAATATTTCCCAAAACAGTTTTAAGAAAGAAAGGGGAGCATTGATTCCAAGAGAGCTTTTAAAGCTAATTGTTGAACAATTATCTCAACCTACAGGAAGAAGTTGCTTTAAATACACCTGAGCTAAATATATTTTTGGGAGTAGTATTGAGCACCTATATGAGGATACAAGATTATAATAACTCAAGTCTCTATAAACCATGTAGCCATCATAGGCATTAAAAGATCATACTTTTTAGAGGATCACAGCGTGAGGTAAAATGTTGTACCATCACTTGGGCTTATTGTGATGGTTGTCGGTTAGAGAATCTCCTACGGGAGTTATATTACTTTAAATGAGTAAAGTTAAATTTTTTTTGTTTTATCTTTAATGAACTACCATTGTTTTAAGTTGCTGTATGCTATACATAAATATATATGTATATATATATACATACATACACACACAAACAGAGACACCGATATATATATATATATATATATATATATATATCTATATCTATATCTATATATATATATATATATATATATCAGAGTATCCATGAGTTGTGAAAAGTCAAGGTAAGTGTTTCTTTCACGATCTCTTTCAAGCCTATGTTGTTTTAGAAATCCAAATCTCATACTCGTACATTCAATGTACTGATGCTAGTTTGCGTGCATCGTATAATGATGTAGACGCAGGTAGCTAGGATCGTCATCCAGCGCACCATTGATCTATTGAGCAACTTCGAGTCAGTTAGTGAGCATCATTATCTCGGAGGATATTTTTTATCATTGTTTTGTTTAGATATTAGTTGTTAGGATTATACGGGGTCCTGTCCAAATATAGATCTTTATTTTGGTGGCTTCATAGACATATAATATTAGTTCTATTGTCTTATTCATTTCGGTTGTATACGTTTAAGACTTAACTTTCCATTCTGGCTAAGGTATTACATTTTTAGTTGATTCATAAGTTATGTATCTTGTGTATATATATTCTACTAAGTAAGTAAGCCATGACAAGGGTCCACTCAAGGACAACAATGGTCTTGGACTGTCGCCCACATCAAGAGTGTAGGCTCGAGACTCGATAAACTTTGTATCAGAGCACAAAGTTTAAGAGTCCTAGGGGGTCTATGAAGTTGCGTCTGTAGATTCCTAGTTATCTGTATGAATCGTGCCATATCTATTAATAGGAGGCTGCAATACTTAGGATGTCATATCAGTTCTTTTACACTCTTTTTTTCCATTAGAGTTTAATCTCTAAAAAGTTTCCGTCTAATTCGTGCTAGCGCATGTTTCAGTTAACCTCCATGATAAGCAGCAAGAGGTCGTCCAGATTGGAGGAATGTAGAGGAACCAGTTATCTAATGCACCTGAAGAGCATCCTCAAGGCGGAGTTATCAATGCTGATTCCGCGAGGTTATTAGGATGTTAAGCTAAGCGGTGACTAACCAAGTCAGGCGACAACAAGGAGCTTGACAAGAATAGGATTATACTTCAAGGATTCGTTGGTTCTTGAGGATGAATCCTCTAAGTTTCACCAGTTTAAACACTAGTGAGGATCCACAAAACGTAATTGAAGAACTTAAAAAGGTGAACTTAAAAAGGTGTTCAATATGATGCATGTTGTTGGTGCTGGGAGAGTTGATCTAGCATCATACGAACTGAAAAAACATTGCTAGGACTTGGTTTAATTAGTTGAAAGAGGATAGACATGAGGATGCATTACATCTATGTTCGGCCTACATTGAAGAAGCTTTCTTGTGGTGTTTCTTTCCCCCAAGAATTGAAAGAGGATAAGGCAAGGGAATTTCTTACTCTTATGTAGGATTCTCTTCGTGTGAATGAGTATGGGTTAAAGTTCACCCAGCTATCTCGATATTCTCCAGAAATCGTTGAGGGCATGAGGAGTAGAATGAGTTTATTTGTTGATGGCTTGCGTCATTCATCAAGAAAAGAAGGTAGAGCAGCAACGCTCATAGGAGATACAGACATATCAAAGTTGATGGTTTATGTGCAAAGGGTTGAGGAAGAGAAGTTGAGGAACATAGAAGAATTTAGAAATAAGAAAGCCAAGACAGTCACTCAGTAGAAGGGTAATGTGAATAATTCATCCTTTCAGAAGCAAAAGGGACTTGTACCATTATCTTCTAGTGCACCTGCACCCAGAAACAATGGTGAGCATCAAGGCCAAAATTCGCAGAACTTTAGAGCTAGTACAACACAGACTCAAGGTAGTGTGACACAAGAAGGTATCTGGGCACCAGTATGTGCTAGGTATGGTAGGAACCACTAAGGTTAATGTTGTGATAGGCACACAGGTTGTTAAAAGTGCGGTCAAGAGAGCCCCTTCATGAACGAGTGTCCTAATAATAAGCAAGGTGGTGGAAATCTGGTCAATAACCAACCTTCATCAGTTGCTCCACAAGAGAAGGCTGCACCTAGAGGAGCTACTTCTCGTACTGGCGGAGGAACAAATCACCTCTATGCAATCAAAAGTTTCCAAGAGCATGAAAACTTCCTACATGTTGTCACTGATATGATCAAAGTCTTTGATTTAGATGTTTATGCTTTGCTAGACCCCAAGTTTATGTTTTGGAACCCCTTATCTTGCAAATAAGTTTGATATCCTCCCTAAGAAACGTTGTGAACCTTTCTTTGTTTCAACACCTGTTGGGGAGTCTATTTTAGCAGAATGACTATATAGTGATTTTCTTGTTTCCATCAAGCACAAGAACACCATGGATGATTTAGTTGAGTTAGACATGGTAGATTTCGATCTCATTCTAGGTATGGATTGGATTCAAGTCTGTTATGCTTTGATAGATTGTAGATATCGAGTTCTCAAGTTTCAGATTCCTAATGAGCAAGTCATAAGTGGATTAGTAGTTCAGCACTCTCTAAGGATCAATTATTTTCGTACCTCAAATCAAGAAAGTTAGTTTTGAAGGGTTGTATCTACCACTTAGTCCGAGTTAATGACTCAAGTATTGAGGTACCTCCAATTCTTATGGTCAAAGAGTTTCTGAAACTCTTTCCTCATGATCTACCCAGGGTTCCTCTTGAGAGATAAATATACTTTGCCATAGACATTATTCCAGGTAGTTGTCATACCTTTATTCTTCCATTCAGAATGGCACCAGCAGAGCTGAAAGAGTTGAATGTACAATTGAAATATTTGTTAGATCAGGGTTTCATTTGACCAAGTGTCTAACCTTGGGGCATTCCAATCTTGTTTGTGAGAAAAAAGGTTGGTTTCCTTAGAATGTTTATACATTACCGCCAATTGAACAAGGTTACCATCAAGAATAATATCCTCTTCCAAAGATTGATGATCTTTCTGAACAGCTTCAGGGGGCTTCCTACTTCTCAAAGATTGATCTCAGATCAGGCAACCATTAGTTCAAAGTTAGGGTATGTGATATTCCAGAAACAACATTAACCGATATAGAGATTTTGAGATTTTGGTCATGTCCTTTCGGTTGACTAATGCACCTACAACGTTCATGGGTCTTATGAACAGAGTATTCAAACCTTATATAGATATATTAGTTATTATCTTCATTGATCACACACTAATATATCTAAGGAATAACAAAGATTATGCTAGTCAACTCATGATAGTCCTTCAGACTTTGAAAGATAACGAGTAATATGTCAAGTTCTCTAAGTGTGAGTTTTTGCATTAGTCTGTGGCATTCTTAGGCCACGTTGTTTCGAATTGTGGAATTAAAGTTGATACCCAAAAGATAGAAGCAGTTGAGAGTTGTCCTAGACTCGCGTCTCCGACAGACATTATTAGTTTCTTGGGTTTGGCTGGCTACTATAGAAGGTTTGTTGAGGGGTTTTCATATATTTCATCTCCTTCAACCAAGTTAACTTAGAAGACATTAAGTTTCAATGGTCTGAAGCTCGTGAGAAAAGCTTTCAGGAATTGAAAAATAGTTTGACAACGGCCCCAATTTTTACTTTACCGGAAGGTACTCAAGGTTTTGTGTTGTATTGTGATGCATGTAGAGTTGGTTTGGATTGTGTTCTAATGCAGAATGGAAAGGTTATAGTGTATGCCTTCAAAAAGTTGAATATTCATAATAAGAACTACTCAACTTATGACTAGAGTTGGTTGATGTAGTTTTTGCCTCGAAAATATGGTGTGACTATTTGTATGACATTCATGTTGATATATTCATTGATCATTAGAGCGTACAATATATGTTCACCCATAAAGAGCTTAATATTAGGCAAAGGAGATGGTTAGAATTGCTCAAGAATTATGACATGAGCATTCATTACCACCTAGGTAAGGATAATATGGTTGTTGATACCTTAAGTACATTGTCTAGGGGTAGTATCACCTTTCTTGAGAAAGATAAGAATGAACTAGTAAAATTTGTGCATAGACTTAGCCAATTAGAAGTCTGACTAATGTATTCCACCGAAGGAGGGACAATGCTTGCAAATGGGGATGAGTCATTGTTAGTGTGAGAAGTGAAAGAGAATAAATACCAAGATCCCATTTTTCTTGAACTGGAGGAAAATGTTCATAAGCAAAGAGTACTAGGTTTTGAACAAGGGGGAGATGGTGTATTGAGATATCAAGGTAGATTATGTGTACCTATGGTGTATGGATTCAAAGAGAGGGTCATGGAGGAAGGTCATAGCTCAAAATATTAAATTCATTCGGGTTACATAAAGATGTAGCGCGATTTGAGATAAGTATATTGGTGGGACGATATGAAGAAAGGCATTGCTATGTTTGTTGCTAAGTGCCTGAACTGTAAACAAGTTAAAGTAGAGCACCAAAGGCATAGAGGTTTTGCTCAAAATATAGAAATGTCAGAATGAAAGTGGGAGATTATAAATATGGACATCATCACTGAGTTACCAAGCTCTCACAGGCAGCATGATTCTATTTGGGTGATTGTCGATAGAAAAAGAAGATTAGTCAACTTTTTACCGCTTAATACTACCCATTTGGAAGAGGATTATGCTATGGTACATTAAAGAGGTGGAAAGACTTCACGGAGTTTCGGTCTCCATTATTTCGATAGAGGTGCACAATTTAGTTAACAGTTCTGGAAATCTGTTAAGAAAAATTTTAGTTCAAAGGTTAACTTAAGTACTTCGTTTCAACCTCAGATCGACAGGCAACCAGAGCATACTATTTAGACCTTAAAAGATATGTTGAGGTATTTTGTGGTTAATTTCAAGGGAAATAAGGATGATCACATACCTCTAACTGAGTTTGCTTATACGTCAGTTACCACTCTGTCATGTAAATGGCTCCTTACGAAGTTCTTTGTAGGAGAAGATGCATCTCTTACTGGATGGTTTAAGGTTGGTGAAGAAGGTTTGATAGGAAAAGATTTAGTTCACCGAGCTATGGATAAGGTAAAGGTGATTCAAGAGAGGTTGAAAACGACGCAGAGTCTTTAAAAATCCTACATTTATGTTAGGAGAAGGTCGTTAGAGTTCGAAGTAGATAATTGGGTATATTTGACAGTTTAACCCATGAAGGGTTTTATGAGGTTTTCTAAGAAGTAGAAACTTAATCCCTACTATTTTGGACCTTATAGAACATCCAAGAGAATTGACAATATAACTTATGTGTTGGAGCTACCACCAGAGCTAGCAGCGGTTCATGTTGTGTTTCACATATCTATATTGAAGAATTTCATGGGGGGTCAATCTTTGAACATTCCAACAGAGATATTGATATAAAATATAAATCGTCTTACGAGGAGATTCTAGTGCAAATCCTAGATCGCCAAATTTGCAAGTTAAGTAAGAAAGAGGTAGCATCAGTCAAGGTCCTTTGGAGAAACCAGTTTGTTGAAGAAGCTACTTGTGAAGTTGATGAAGACATGAAGAATATATTCACACACCTCTTTGAATCCAGAGAAAATGCATACCAAGGTATTAATTTCCTCTTTCGTGCTATCTAAAACTATAGTAAGCATGTTGTTTGGTTGCAATTACTTGTCGTTGTGCAAACTTGAGGTTGCTACGGTAAGTCTAGTAATAGTAACCTCATTCGATGACGAATGTTCTCAAGGAAGATATATTGTAACATCTCGCAACTAGAAAGAACTAGAAAAGAATATAAAATTTGCAAATTCTTATCTTTTGAAAGAATAAGAAAATTTCGAAAAAATTGTCTAAGTTAAAGTGATTTTTTGGTACACTTTTCAAACGACAATAACTCCTAGATTTGTATGGGTTAAAAGTTGTTCTAGGTATGGTTGTAAATCCTTTAGAATAATATTTCCAACGATTCTGAGTTTGCGCAATTTTGAAATCGTAGGAGTTAGTTATGCTTATTAGAAGTTGGGGGAAAGTCAAATTCGGATTTGGGAAGGGAAAATTTGTCTTTTCCTTACCTAATAAAATTAATTCATTTGTAGGGATTAATTACGGTAAAAGAAGACTTCATTCAGTTTAGAAAGATTTAAAATTCACGCTCGGCTTGGAGAAGAGAGAAAATAAGAGAAATCATAAAGGAGAAAACCAAGAATTGGGGAAGAACATTCAAGCTTTACGTGTGGAATTCATCGAGGTTTATCCCTAAAAAGGTATGTGAGATAACATAGTGTTTGGTTAATTGACCCACATATGAATCTAAGCTATTTGATTGTTAATAAATTGAGTTCTTGAGGAACATTGTTGAATTCTTGATAGTTATGTTGTTGAATTTGATTCATGTTTCCAGGTGTAATTTTTGGTTGAATCTATTGGGTATTTAGGGTATTAATTATCCTATGTGTTTGGGGAAATAACCATGGAAGTTTAGAGGGTTTAACGATTTCTATCCATAGGGCCTTGGGGCGTCTACCCAGCCAGATCGCCCCAACCTGATTTGTGTATGATGAGGGCTCGCGACCCACGCCTCTCAGAGCATCAGGGACGCCCGTTCTCCCCATTTTCCCCAATCTTTTTATACTAATTCCTAAGTGATATAACTATGTTTCGTAGTTGATTCTAACACTCTACGACCAAGATATATGCCTATATTTTCCAATTGATTCTAACACTCTAAGGTGCATCTAGATATCATGAATAATCCATAAACATGTGATCATGAACGTTGAAACCATAATCCAATTCAAGGAATGTTAAGATCAAAGTCAAAGAAGTTAAGAGTCAAGTTTAGAAGTTAGAAAGTAAGTCAACACATAGTTTTTAAACGTTTTCAAGAGTCATTAACAACTTTTTAACTTAATTTTTCAATAATCAAGTTTCAAGATAAGTAACGAATGAAGATGTTGAGTTCATTCTCAAATGTTTTAATGGAACTAAGCCTTTCCGAAGAGCTTATAAATGTTTTCACATTTAAGATAAGAGAAAACTACGATTTCCCAAAACAATTTTGAGCAAGAAATGGGAATATTGATTCCAAGAGAGCTTTTAAAGACAAGTGTTGAGAAATTATATCATCCCAGAGAAAGAAGTTTCTTTACAAACTTATGATATAGTATATTTTTGGGAGTAGTATTGAGCACCTATACGGGGAGGCGATATCATAATAACTCAAGTCTCCATAAACTATGTAGCAATAATGGCAGTAAAGGATCATACATTTTAGATTATCACTCAAGTAAAGCTATTGGATCGACTAAGTAAAGTAAGGTCCTATACCAATGGTAAGACATAGGATGGTCCTCGGCAGCATGAGGTAAAACGTTTTACCGTCACTAGGGCTCATAGTGATGGTTGTCGGTTAAAAAATCTTGGACAGAAGTTAAATGAGTATATGTATGTATGTATATATATATATATATATATATATATATATATATACTCAGACACATGGCATGTGTTTTACTATTTTATATTGAGTTGAGTATCTATGAGTTTAGAAGAGCCAAGGTAAGTGTTTCTTTCACCATCTCTTTCTAGCATATTATTTTTAGCAGTCCAATTTGCATACTCGTACATTCATTGTACTGATTTCAGTTGGCATGTATCGTGTCATGATGCAGACATAGGTAACTAGGATCGGCATTCGACGCACCGTTGATCTAGTAAGCAGCTTTGAGTTAATTGGTGAGTCTCCTTTTATCTGGAGGACATCTTTTATCAATTTTTTTGTTTAGATTTCAGTTGTTAGGATTATTGGGGGTCTTGTCCCAACAACCATCTTTATTTTAGAGGTTTCATTGACATATAATGTTAGTTCTTTTCTCTTATTCATTTAAGTACGTTTAAGACTGAATTCGTTGTTTGGTATAAGTTATTACCATTTTAGTTGTTTCACGAGTTATGTCTCTTGTCTTTAAGTATTCTGCTGAGTAAGTAAGCCAGACCAAGGGTCCACTTGAGGTAAACAATGGTCTTCGAGTGGTAGCCACTTGCAGGGTGTAGGCTCGGGGTGTGACAAAGATTCAACTGAGTGAGAATTTTTTCTTTGATAAGGAAGTAGTACCATTTTTCCCGTACTGGGTTTGAAAATTCTAGAAGGCTCCTTGTTGTACTTTCAGATGACGTATGAACCATTAACTCACTGTCTATTGAATTATTGATCATGACAATCAAATTTCCATCTTGATGTGTTTCATTCTTCATTTGGAACTACAACGTATAGATATTCATCTTTCTTTATAAGTAATTTTGTTCCACCGTCATGAGTCATAGAGCGTAGGTTGTGGACACGAGTAAAATCTAAGTCCAACACAAGGACAACAAAAAAAATTTGAAACGCATATGAAGTTCCTCAATGAAAAAACAGGCCGCCATAGGATATTTCAACAATTAGTTCTTTAGGTACAGTATGAGTTCTTCCTATAGGTATAATGTTTGTATTCTATGTGGAGGCTGAAAACTGGATAAGTCAAACTGAAGTCTTTGCAAACTTTTATAAGTAAATTAAAATTTCCTCATTAAATGCTTTACTTGCCTTTATTATCTATTTGTCTTAAAATATTTGTATTGGATTAAATTTATATAGAGTTGATCAGATCAAAAATTATTTTTTAATTTTTTGACGACTTGAAATTTAATAAAGTATTATATATGGTGATAAATTAAGGATATGTACAATGTTTCTAAATGCAATTTTAGTTAATATGCCATAAGTAAAAAGTCCAAATAAAAGATAAGTTTTCGAAAAAGAAAAAAACGTTCTTTATGAAACAAACTAAAAAAGATTATAAGTAAACTAATTAAAAATAAGAAAATAGTTAAATTTATATAATCAAAACTAAACAAATTAATTATTTATATATAAGAGAAAATGAATAATATTTTTTCTATTTGTGTAGACTCTCTTGAACCTTGCTTCTCTACAAAGATTAATCAGCTCACATATATAAAACATTATACACAAGTAATGTTCTGATTGAATTAATTTATTAAATAGTTATTTATATTTCAAAAATTATCTATTAATTAAATTATATTTTATTTTATAAATATAAAAGTCACTCAATTAGTTTTTTCTCAAAAATGCTAAAAAAATTGTTTTCTTTTAGTTGACATGCCATGTCAGATTAAACAATTTATTCAATTAAAATTTTAAAAGAGATAGAATATAAATATTATATTTTGATAAGAATTATTTTATGATCTTTTTAAAAAATTCATTTGAGAACATATATATTGATGTGCATAAAGTCTAATATAAAAGAAAGAAAAATCAATTTATTTTATTTAATTACATACAAATCAAAACATTTTATTTTATTTTATTTTTGAAAAGGCCAAAAGTCCAAACTTTACTTTGTGACAAGCAATGATATTTTTTTTAAGCATAAGTGCATGCTTTCTACTCCGAACTTTTATGTTAAATATATCTTTCAACTACATAAATCAATTTGATCATATAAATATTTATAACAAATATAACAATGTAATTTATTCCTCACTTCTATCAGACTTAAATAAAATATTTTGTTTCTGTATCATTACTCAATCCAACAATTCTATATTTTCAGCTCTAAAATATTTTATTTAACTATCACCAATACTTTATACTTTATTTTCTTCTAACGGTTCATAACCTAGTGAATAGTAATTTAGAGGGTTGTAAATAGTTATCCGAGTAAAGAATTTGTTTCACAAGACTGTTGTATTTTTTTCATGTACTAAAGTTGAAAATTCTAACAGACTATAAGTTCTTACGTAAATTTTATTTTATTTTTCCATTTGGAGACTCTCAAGTCTTGGCTTTTATATTTCAAAAATTATTTTACAATTCAAGAGATCTTTTCTTAATTGAGTTGTAAATAATAGACAAATAAAGTTATAAACGTATATATATATATATATATATATATATATATGTATATATATATATGTGTGTGTATATATATATATATATATATATATTTATCTTAATTTCAGCTTGCTTTTTTCTAAAATTCACTTCGTAATTCTTTGCAATGACGGAAGAGTTAACATAATAAATAGTAGTGTGTACGATCATATGCTTACTAAGTATGTGTCACGACCGGGAGTACCCCCTAGAAGTAACATGGCGTACTTGACCTCTCGGAGGTCTTATACAAGCGCATAGTTATCATTCACCGCATCGACATAGTAAATTTTGCGGAAAATTTAAAACTTTTCATAGCACCTCATATGGTAGAATCTTTACTTCATATACATATAAAATATAAGTCATAAGACATATATAGACTCTAAGTCTCTTTGCCATCTTAGACTCAACAACAATAGAATACGTTTGCGACACATCCCTTAAGACATAATACAAAACTATACAATATTTAATAGACTTTACAATGAGTACACATTAGGACATCCTTGGACTTAAGGATTCCTTTCCTTGAGCTTGGCAATCACCTATCAAGCTCTTTATCATTCCAGACATCCTTTAGGCATCAATAACCTACACTTTGTGTAAAAAGTAGAGAAGAATGGGATTAGCACAAGAATGTATTAAGTATGGCAACCATGCAAAATCATGCATTTAAAAAGGGACATTTTCTTTGAAATCATACTTCATGCCATTTTGAGTAAATCATCATAAAACCTTTATCAATAGCATATCGATCATTTTAATACTTTATAGAAAAACAATCAAAGGCCAAACGTCATAGAAAAGCACATATAGAATTTAAGTCCAATTTGAGGTCACTTTACAGTGCACTCAATTTCCTTTACAGTGAATTCTTGCTTTTATTTCATTAGTCTTCCGAGAAATCCTTAGGTATACTTTGTGCAATGTATCACTTTAGGACCACAAGGAAAATCATACATATCATCTACACAAGACAACACATACCATCATAGAAGTATAATACCATATAGACATAGTTAAGTCAAGACCTTCACATATAGTCAACAAGATCAACATCATGCATAAAGAGTCATATCATGCACATCTTCATAACAAGTAGATAAATACTACAATGTCATGGATAGGGAACATATACATAGTTACATGCATTAGAATACCTTCCTAGAACATCCTAAGGAGCTACTTGTGCAATGTCTAGATGGGTTCATTACTTCCACCTATCCTAAGTAACCTCCCTTAAGTCATTCTATTTAGCGTCCTAGTCATTAACTTCCATTGTCTATTTTACTTTAGGGAAACTATATCCTTAACCGACATAGACCATGTGATGCTAAACATGAATCCGGTGTCATAGAACCCCACACCGAAAGGAGGTGGTCTACCGGCCAAAGTAGAACCAAATGTGACATATCTTTCTAGGTGGATCCACTAGCTAGTATCCTATGGTGGAAACATAGTTATGGAACTTGGAGGTACATGTGAAAACCCTCTTTATGCCAACATTAGGCATTGTATTTATTCGCTTATGAAAACCCTATTTATGCCCATTGAGGCACTGTGGTTATCCACCTCTTGAGATTTATGGTGACCTACCTTCCTACCATGGGAAGGGACACACACTCATATTCAAGTTCACTCGGTGCTAAGCTATGTTCCCTTCATTGAAAACCTTTATTATATTTTTACTTTATAAATCATAGGTTTAGGAGAGTCATCCCCTCATATGCTTAACTCATAGGCCTTAGATGGAAGTTCATCAACCTAGATCATGTAAAGAATCCATTCACATGAACATAGCATATGTAAAGCATCATCTAGTTTAGGTACACATGAATACACTATTCAAGTCCCCTCTCTTGACTAGATCTTCATACATGTGTGTGTGTCTGTATACATATATGTGAGCAAACCTTTCACATAACACATTAAGTCACACAAGTTCATATATCAATGCTTGAGTCTATAGGCATAACTATATGAGCAATCCTTTCATATAAACCCACTAAGATACTATGCACATTCATACTTCATCCTTTCATATACATCATATTCATAACATGTTCATATATTCATCTTTCATATACATAGAAACCAAACATAGGAACTACCCTATCAAGATACACATGTGCAAAGTATAGACAAGGTCCCATACCCTTGGCCATACTAGTACACCCATCAAGTCATCCTAGCAAGGAATACATAACATACTTCATATACAAATACTTTACGTGCATAGTAGTAGACATTAGTGAATATGAGAACTACTTTTCATGTAGACACAATGACCTATACTACTTGTAACATGCATGTTAGTGAGTGTGTGTGTACATTGGTAAACATGATCACATAATGGATATCAACAACATATTGGGGCAACCACACTCTTAGACCATAATATACCTTCAAGCATAAACCACACAACACACAATAGCATAGGAGGCAAGCCAACTTCATATTACACTTAAGACTCTTAACTTGTGCTATTCATGCATTTACATAGGGGTACATAGGTAAGGGATTAATAACCATTTTTGCTCATCAATGGGAGCACCTATACTTAACCCTAACATGGATATACACATGCTTACAAAATAGCCATACAACCTAAATCACAACTAGAATGGGAAAGTAGGCATAAGCTTCACATAGTATCATCATAAGCACATGCTCATATATTCATCAATTTTCCTTCATGTCCATGTTCAACACATACATATATTGAAAAAAAAGTAAACACCGCCACAAAAAGTGGACCATACCACACAATGCCACACAAGGCTTCACCAACTTCAATACTATACGGAAAGTAGAAGAGATAAACATTCTTACCAATTTCTCACCCTTTGATCATCATTGATCAATAAACCTTGTTCATCAACAATTCATATATAGGTCAGTAGCTAAATGTACTTTAATCATAGAAGAAACTATGTATAAGTCGCTACAAGATTATACTATAACATAATACAAGGCATCTCACATGTACTAGGAAGTAGAAGAATATAGATATATAATCAAATTTACTTGCATTGATCATCAATTATATTTCATTAATGGCATAAGTATAGGGAAGTAGTTAATCATACACTTAATCATAAAGAAATCATGCTTAAAGCACTTCAATATAAAGCTACAATATAGGCATTAGATTTGTCAATTCGCTAGAGGATAGAGGAATTTGCCAATACTATCAATTCCCTAAGGCATTGATCATCATTCATATTTTATCAACAATACACTCATTAGGCAGTAAATAATTAGATAAGAAATAAATACAAAATCATGCTTCATCTAATCACAATTCGAGATCCTTCACACACTTAGCTTTTTGACTTCATATCCTAAAGGAATCTAGATCAATTCATGCAAGCCTTTCTTAATTTGATAATTAAGGATTTATACCAACAAAATTCATCCATTATATCACCCTAAAATAGTATCTACATCAGTTTATATATAATAAAAACTCTACACAACCGATCTCACAATCGACTTCAAGGCAACATGTAGAAACATAGGCTATTCATGTTCAAATCTTCATATATTTATTATCGTGGACTGATCATCATCAATTCACAATCAATTAACGTAAATAACAATAAACAAAAGAAATTCAACGTAAGAACATGACCATTTATTCAAGAACAAGACAAAATCACAAAGCCCATGCAAGAGCTAAACCAATTTTGGTAGGAACATGGGTTGATCATGCAATTGGAGTGAAATCACGTTCAAATCATTGTATTAACTTGAATTCATCATGATTTAATCATTAAAAACGTTTTGAGAAAGAACCCATGGCTAGATTGGAAGATTGGAAACTTGATCATAAGATTTCTTTGAAAAACATTGAGAAGAACTCTCCAAGTGAAAGGTTACTTGAAGATGAAGGATTTCCATACGTTTGTCAAGTTGAAAATCTCTAAAACTTTATAACTCATCCATGTAAAACCCAGCTTGAATCTGTTCTTGAGCTTCACCAACAATGGCGGTTTCTAGAGAGAGTAATTTGGGAGGGAAAGGGGTGATCACATTTTTTATGAATTATATACACCCAAAAATAGCTAAATAAACCTACTATAGTCAGGTTAGGACGTGGGGTGAATTTCCTATTCACCCCCTTTAATTGGCAGCTGACCTGCGTAAGAGACAGTCGTGCGACGGATGGGCCTTGACGGGGCGTCACAGCCACGACGGACCGTCACAGGCCTCCGTCGTTGGCTACAGTGGATTCCCAAGGTTCCTACCTTCACCCTTGGCTATGTCCCTCACGAGGGGACCCTTTGACGGGGCTTCATAGCCATGAATGGCCGTTGACTGCTCCGTCGCCACGGTCTGCCTGGGACAGCCTGCACATTGGTTTTGGGTCCTTCTTTTGGGGAATCTTGTGGGGCACTTTAAAAGTCGTACTCGGACATTTCCGAGGTTATTACAGACCTTAAAAAGTTATAGACCTTACGCATAAATTTCATCCAAAACAAAAACCTATAAGACATCCAAACAGCCTTGGCCCCAACATGACATACGATGAATGTCTTAGGGGCTATCTTTGGAACGCCTTGGACGTTCTTGGGCGTTTGACCGCCAAAATTCACGAAACTTCATATAACAACATTAAGAATCATTTGAAACCATTTTAATACTTATTAGACTCATTCATACAAATTTAGGCATGCATAGACACATGGAGCACATAAGTGACTAGTCGTCGAACGTCTTGGTCGTCCCTTGACGTTCGACTTCCAAATCACTTCAAACTATGTACACTGCATCTAAACCATATAATAAGACATTTTAGAAAATAATAACATCATGAAACACCCATAAACACATATAACCACATATTAGGCATCTAGGTGACTTAGTCGTCAAACGTCTTAGTCGTCCCTTAACGTTCGACTTCCAATACCTCTAATATTTTAGCTACTGCCTATATACTATATTTAAGCATATTTAGGAAATTATAACTTTAATAAAAACATGTTAGTCTCTAGACACGTTATCTCATTTTTGGGGTCGTACAGTATGGTCCCTCGGTTCATTTCTTTTGTGTTTTGAGTATTACATTAAATTTATTTTGATCATCATTTTAAGGTATATATTTTTAAAAAATTAAATTTATTTTTTAAAATACAAAATTTGAGAATATTTCTATTGGAATAGGAGAAATTATTATTTGTAAGATTGCCAATTATTATTTTCATGCGGAGAGTCTTTACGTTAATTTCTTGAATAGTTATTTATGTTTATGAAATAATAAATTAATTTTTTTTTCATATTTTTAAAAATTGTAAAATCACTCAAACTGTAATTTTTATTATTATGATTTTCAAAATATATTGAATATTATAGAAGATTTCTTCTCTCCTAATTGACATTACATGTCACATTAAATATTTTATCCAATTCAAATTTGAAACATAACTATTAGACAAAAAGAAAAATACAAAATATTATCAATTTTGAAGAATTATTTTTATGCTTTTTTATTTTTTGATAACAAATACTTTATAAACATTTTTTTTTAAAAAAAAATTATATGTTTTGACATACATAAAATAGAATAATATTATAGAAAACAATAGTATTCATTTGGAGCGACTCAAAAAGAAAAGAAAAATAAGATCACATGTCAAAATTAGTAATAAGTTGAAATACTTTTATTTATTATTTAAGGGTAAGTAGAGGCCTTCTACTTAAATATTAATGTCATTAATTTCATCCTCTATAGGAGCTCCATCAATTTCCAAATATGTCCATTTACTTTTCTCAACATCATAAAAGTAACAAAATAAAAATTATTTTTCACTGTAGTAAATATAATTCTGCCATTACGACAATCGTAACATCCTTGAGGAGGTCCATATTTTGGTTTCAATATATCTGCCACATCTTTCCAGTGCTAAGGAATGTGAATGCCATGACTTTTCCATTCTCTTGCAGAATTTTCTAAAATTGGTAAATCATTTTCACCGGTAAAACTTCAACAACAGTCCACCAATGCTATTTTGCTCTTCACTTTTATCAAATTATAATTAAATATTTTGTCACATATATCATTATCCAATCCAACAATTCTGAAATTTTTAGATCTTAAATCAAATGCAATTATTGAATTCTTCAAGTAATCCATCATACAGATAAATCCTTTAATAGAGAAACTTTTCATAATTTAACATGGAAAAAATTAATGTTATCTCTAATTTTTCTCCATTATTTGTCAATAGGTTAAAATAAAATTTCGTAAATGCCCACTTGAATTATGAAATTGCCTCAAAACATTGTACTTCTTTTCTAGGGGTTCATAACTTAGCGAATAGTAATATAAAGATTTCACAAATTGAAAATTTTTTCTCTGAGAGGGAAATACTATAATTTTTGTTGTACTGGGATTAAAAATTCGAACAAGTTCCTTATCGTGCTGCCAAATGCACTACGAATATCTTTAGCTTATTGATCTAGACAATCAGAATTCCTTCTAGATGTATTTCTTTCTTCGTTTAGATCTACAACGTATATATCTTTAGCTTTTCGCATAAGGAATTTTGTTCCACCAACGCAAGTCATAGAGTTTAGGTAATGGACATGAGTAAAATCTGAATCTAACACAAGGGAATCAAAAAAATTTTAACCGCACCTAAAGCTCATCAATTACATAACAGTAAGTCATAGGAATATTCCAACAATTATTTCTTGAGGAATAATAGGAATTCCTCTCGTAGGTATCATATTTGTATTCCTTAGTGGAGGTTGAAGACTGAGTGAGTTAAACTAATGTTTTTGCAAGCTTTTATAAGCAGACTTAATTTTCTTCATTAAATGTTTTGTTTGACACTATCATCTACTTGTATTAAAGCATTTGCATTTGAATAAATCTATATTATGTTGATCTGATCCAAAATAACTTATTATTTTTTTGACTTGACTTAATAGAAATATTAACAAAGTAAATAAGATTTTTGAATTATGTATATATATGGTGCTACATTAAAGATATTAGAAAATTTTACATACAATTTTAGTCAATGTACCATATGAAAAATTCCAAATTAAACATCACTTGTCCAAAAAGTAAGAAAATGAATCAAACTAAAAAGGATTATAGATAAACTAATTAAAATTGAAAAAAAATTGAATTTATATATTCAAAACTATAAAAATTAATTATTTATCTATAAAAGGAAATAAAGAATTTTTTTCTATTAGTGTAGGCTCTTTCAGTGTTGCCTCTCTACAAAGATTAGTGAGCTCACATATATCAATCATTATAGTCAAGTAAAGCTATGATTGAGTTAATTTATTAAATAGTCATTTATATTTTGAAAATTGTCTATCAATTAAATTCATTTTGATCTTTTATAACTACAAAAATCACTCAATTTTTTTCCTAAAATGCTTTTTTTCTTTTTTAGTTAACATGCCATGTTACATTAAACTCTTTATTCAATTTAAATTTGAAAAGGAAAAGAATATAAAATATTACCTTTTGAGAAGAATCCTTCAATGAACTTTTTTTTAGTTTAATTATTTGAGAACGACATGAATAAGCCTAATATAAAAAAGGAAAAAATAATATTTGATTCATTTGAAGCTATTCGAAAACAAAAGGAGACAAAAGAAGTGTTTTAACCTTATTGAATTCAATAACAAGCAAATAATTTTTAAAAACAAAAAGGTCACAAGTCAAAACTATAATTTGTGACAAGTAATGTAATTTTTTAGCATAAGTAGAGGCTTTCTATATTAAAATTATGTTCACTGTTTGATTTTAAATATATCTATCCACTACACAAATCATTTTGATCGTCGAGATATTCATAACGAATCTAACAATGGTAATTTGTTCATCTCTTCTATTACACTCTAGTCATATATATTGTCCTGTATATCATTATTCAGTTAGATAATTTTAAAATTTCATCTCTAAAATCAAATACAAATATTATTCTTCGGATAATTCAACATGTAGCTAACTAATTCCTTTTATTGCAGAATATGTTATACTAATACACATAAAAAATTAACGATGTTTTTAATTTCATTTCGTAATTGGTTATGTATGATTAAAGTAAAAATTAAAATTATTGGGGCCCATTTGAAATACTATCGACAAAACATTATATTTTTTTCTAAAGGTTCATAACCTAGCGAACAATAATATTTGCAGGGTTGTACAATGTTATTTGGGTGAGGAATTTGTTTCAGCTTAGAAGTCATATATTTTTTCTTGTACTGAAATAGAAAATTCTAACAGGCTCTAAGTACTTGAGTAATTTTTTTTTACCATTTAGAGACTCTTAATTCTTGGCTTTGATATTTCAAATATTAAGTTACAATTCAAGAGATTTTTATTCTAAATTGAGTTGTAAATAATAGACTAATCAAATTATAATAATATCCGTAAGTTTATCTTAATTTCACCTAGCTTTGATATGAAATTCACCTCCTAATTCTTTACGGTGACATAATAGATAAAGTACAAATATATATTTAATTATATGATCAAACACTAATTAAGTATGTCCCCTAAGTTGTTATCTTTTGTGTTTTAAGGATTAAACTATATTCTAACCGCCACCGTAAGTGGACCATACCAATTAATACAATTCAATATCGATTCAATACTAAAAGAAGGAATTAGGTAAACTCACCACCATACAATAGTCATAATCATCATCCTTTAGCCTTTCCAATACAAATTTACATAATACAAATATTACCCATAACAATATACATAAGACTAAGCCTATAATTCAATCAAATCAGTGATCCATCAATACTCAATATAGATATATATATTATAAGGCAACCATGAATAACTCTAACATTAATCAATACATATTCCAATAGCCCAATACAATCTACACATGAATTCAATGTAATTAATCCATGATCAATTCACCCACATTAGAGACAAAATAGGAATATATGTAATACATGGGTTCATAGA
Source organism: Solanum pennellii (assembly GCF_001406875.1). NCBI lineage: Eukaryota > Viridiplantae > Streptophyta > Magnoliopsida > Solanales > Solanaceae > Solanum > Solanum pennellii. The sequence continues at coordinate 39,350,964 of NC_028639.1, read as the reverse complement.
GTTTTTCACCTTAAAAAATTCAATTAACATTGATCAATCCATAAAACATCCCTTAAAACCTTTTCATGCAGACACTATTGCTTAAATTCTAAATAAGATTTTCTATGTTTTTTATTATCTTTGAAAAGACTTCGGAATTGGATATTTGAATGGAAGAAGTATCATGTATGATATCAATATACCTTTATTAAAGAAATACTACGAAATTAGGTTGAATAACTTGAAGAATTTGATCTTCTTTCTTGGAGCTTCAAAGCTTCATCAATGGAAGTTTCGGAGAGAAATTATGGAGAGCTTTTCTTTTGAGTTGAGAGTTTTTCTTGATTGGTCAATTTTGGGGTTTAAAAGACTAAATAATTGTCATTAAATAATCCCCAATGTACCCAATAGACCTCTGTACTTATTTGACCTTTTAACCAAGTCTAATTTGATTTTAAAAAGATGCAACCAAATCTGGGCAATCACTACGCATCGCGGGGACACCTCCACATCATGGTTCTGGAATTTAATTTGAGACATAATGATTCGCGTTGGCCCCACGTCGCAGGGATAAATTTACCCTTTAAGTGTTGCAGGCGCGACGCTCAGCCACCTTCAAAAAGGGGGCTGTCCAACAGCTTTCTTGGCCAACGTTTGGGTCTCCTCCTTGGGGACCCTTAGTGTGGTGCGGTGGAGTCGTACTCAAACGTTTTGACCCTTTAATGTCAGTCTATGTGTAAATACCATATACAATTCCACCCTTATAACATGCCCCAAAACTCTACTACAAAACCCTACTACATACTAGTTCAAGTTAGACTAGTTTTTGGACGTCTTGGCCGTTCTTTGACGTTTCACTTCAAAACTCTAAAAAACTGACTTACAAAGCTATTATTCATATTTTTAACATCTTATTAACTCATAACACTCATTACAGGGGTTTTAGGGTTGTTACATTCTCCCCCACTTAGATAAACATTTGTCCTCGAATGACATCAAAACACATTCACCACTTTCAAGATTAAAGACTCAAGACTGGCAGATCATAGCCATAACACATCATTCACAATAAACACATTTAGGAGGAACATCAACTCCACATAATCTAGAGACTCAAAAAGCACAACAAGGAAGTAGGAACATCATCTAGGACTTATCACGCAATAAGACTATACCATTTCGTTTCACATAGGAGGAACTTCCTTCTCCACATATCATCATGCTCATATCATTATTTCTAAGCACATTATGACACATAAAACACAATTATGCAACATTTTCAAGAACTTTTGCTATTAAGCATATTTACAAATTCACACATGTAAAATTTAAGCGATTCATTATAGAGACATAACTATATGAGAGATAAAATTAATTGAGCTCATTTCACCATATAAACATAACCTTATGAAAATATGCACAATTAAAGGAGATCCATGAAATTCATTTTCACTTAGACTCCTAAACACATGGAACATGCTACTAGAAGATCCAACTCTCAAGATTGAATATAATAGAAGAGAAGAGAAAATATTCATCAACCCAACTATCCACCATACTCCCCCACTTAGAAGGAACCCATCAATCTCCTATCAAGAATAACACAAGTAAGAACGATAAATTAGTGGTACCTTCATTCGGATTTGCTTCCTTGTTACTAGGGGAGCATAGAAACGACCACAACATGGAGGAATACTAACCTTACCTTCTCTAGGGGATTTCTCGGCCTATCTTAATTTTGCCACAATAGTAGGACAATCTCTGACCTTATGATCATCCTTTCCACAACCATAACACCCACTAGTACCGGCTACACAATTTACAAAATGTTTCTTTCCACAATTTGATAAAGTAGGTTTATCAATTTAGGAACCACCACCTCTATCATAGTTAGCCTTATGAGCACTAGGAACATCTTATTTCGTAGCCCTCTTCTTAAACCTAGGTTGACCTGCCTCGTCGGTTTTTCCCCTCTTAACATTTGTAGCTCTCCTTCCAAGCTTAGACTCTTCTATAGATTGAGCATACACCATGAGCCTAGATAGAGTCATGTCACCATGGAGAATTGTTGTATGACACTCATCATTCATGAACCTACTCATCTCATATCTAGGGTTAGACACGAAAAATGGAGCATACTTAGACAATAGGGTAATTTCAAGGAATACTCATCCACAATGTTACCTTGTTTAAGGTTTATGAACTCCTCAAACTTATCTTTTCATGGGGAAAGTATCTCTCTAGGAATGCTTCTTTAAATTATTCCCACTCTATAGGATCCGATTTAACTGGCCTACTATCTTTTCATTGTGTGTACCACACTTGAGCAACGCCTTTCAAATGGTATGAAACGAACTCTGCCTTATCCCTAGAAGTCACTCCCATAGCATGGCCTATCTTATAAACCTCATCAAAGAAGGCTAGGGATCCTCTCCCACCTTAGAGTGAAGAAAGGTAGGAGGATTCATCCTCACAAAGTCTCTCAACCTGGAAGTCGTGGTACTCTAAAGAACATTCATTCTATGCCCTACATCTCGATCCGCTTGAGTCATGCTCGAGATAGAATAAGAAAAGCCCCTCTAACCTCCTTATTAATTATGTCCAGGGGAACCACTGTAACCTCATTCCCTTTATTAACTATACCGACTTGTTAAACATGAGAAACTTGAATACCTTGTGGAACTTGTCCACCTTAGGGAAGAACTTTCATTGACCACTTTCTCATCAACTGTCATTGCGGGTGTCTTCTTGTATTCATATCCTATAAACACAAGAAAATAGATTAGAAAAAGACACCTATAACCTCTACTCGATGGCACGACACAATATTAAAGAAGAAAGTGAAACTTCTATCGTGCTATAACCTCTCACACATATATGTGTCGAGAATCATAGTGATGAACAACACTCTACTAGACGTGGATTTAATGAGACTTTGAATCCTAAAGACTATTTCATAAACTTATGCTCTGATACCACGTTTGTAGCGACTCAAGGGTATACCCTAGAAGTTACACGACGTATTCGACCTCTCGAAGGTTTTATACAAGACCTTAGACATCATTCATCACATACACACATACACACACACACACACACACACACACACACACACACACACACACACACACACACACACACACATATATATATATATACATATACATATATATATATGAAAGTAGTGCAGAATTAAAAAGTAGTGCAGAATTAAAACTTTTCACAACAATAGTTCAAATATTTATAGAATATAAGAAAGCGCTAAGTCTTATCATAGCCATCTTAGATACATACAATATCATAGGTTCACATACCTTAAAACAATTTAAAAAAATTATAGACTATTACAAAGTCTTTGAAAGAGGAAACTAAACATAGCCATGTCCTCGAACATATGAGGAAATATCCATGTTGCGAAAATGTTATTCCCAAGCTTCACTTCTAATAGAATCCTCACTTTCCACCTAAACTTGTAGAAATAGAATAACATACGGAATACGCATATTGAATGTACTATGTATGGTGAGCATGCAATAAAATCTTGCTAAAATGGACATTTACTTTGAAACACAATTTTGATGCTCTTTTGATAGAAACTTTACAAAACAACTAAAAGAACTATCTTCAAATCAATCTTCACGTATAAGACATATTGAAGTAATCCACAATATACAACTATCATCACTTGGAAACCATATAAGTATATAGATCTCCTACCAAAGGTCATCCTAAGACCTACCTAAGTAAGATATGAAGCGACCGCTCATTCAACCCCTTAAGACACATCTAAGTGATCCTAAAGACTTCTCAAAGTAATATTGTTCCCTTTTCATAAATTACACTCTTTCACTAAGATTACTCTAAGAATCACCTAACGAAGACATGAAGAGACTCTCCATACACCCTCTTCAAGCCTACCTAAGCAATCCTCACAGCTACCATGATAAGAACCTTTCTATTTTACATGCATTAACTTCAGGCAACCTTATTCCATAAGTCATTTAAGAGACAATTAATCATTTAGAAGACTTCACATAATGTTCTTGGAGGACCTAGGGAACCCACCTAGCATCTTCAAAGTGTACTCGTGCAATGTGTAGATAGTGTGCCATTCAACTACCCACACGTTGTAGAACCTATCCAATAACTAGAGTGTATATCCCATATAATGAGAATAGACACTAAACCGACATACATCATATGATCTAGGTATGGAATCCGGTGTCATACGATCCTACACCTTCCAAGGATTTCTACTTGAAAAAGGTAGAATTAGTGATCATCCCATGTTTGCACATGGTTAAGAAATATGAAGGGCTTCTTTGTACTCTAATTTCCTATACAAGTAGATCTAATTCCACAAGCATATTCTCTCGGTTCTTTCCTTATTTCTCATAGAGTAATTTATTCCCTTGGTGTATTAGAGAAGGTATCATCAGTAAGTCCTACCAACTCATAGTATTTTTTCTTCCAAGGATGGGTCCACTAGGGCTTCCAACAAAGGTCCATTAGGATAACTCACTTGACTACTCTTGACAGGGTGCCTTAAGCCTAACGATACAAAAGTCATCATTAACCTTCTTTTCATTATTAAAGGTTTTACACTCACTTAGGGTTCTAGACTTATCAACAAGAGGCACCATGCTTAGGTCTAGCTGTTCAAGACATGCTCTAGAATACCTCGTTTGATCAGTAAAGAAGGGGCACCAACTTAGGTCTATTGATCCTAAACTTTCTTTCTTTCATTCATTCAATACCTTTTAAAGTACCATGTAGGGATAACTAGTCTAGCATAAAAGATACCACATCATTCTCTAAAGGCTCTCCCTAGTCCTTCACATCATATATCATAAGTTAGAAAGGCAGTATACTCAATCATATCATTATAATATCCATACAAGGTCATATAGACGCTACATAAACACCTTCACCTTATACTTTCACATATACAATCTCATGATCACACCATAATTCACATAAAATGCCGACAAGGCCATGTTCAACACATACATAAAACATAAGCACCGCCACCATAAGTGAACCATACAAATCAATAAAATTCAACATTAATTCTAAACTAAACTTAGGAATTAGGTCAACTCACCACCTTACCATAGCCAGAATCATCATCCTTTAGTCATTCCAATAAAAATTCACATTATACAGATATTACCCATAACAATATACATAAGACTAAGCCAATATTTAAATAAAATTAATGATTTATCAATACTCAATATAGATATCAACATTATAAGGCAGCCATGAACAATTCTAACGTTAATCAACACATAATCCAATAGCCCAATACAATCTACTCATGAATTAAATGTAATTAAGTAATGATCAATTCACCACATTAGAGCTAAAATAATATTTCATGTAACACATAGGTTCATAGAGTTTTTGACTATAAAACATTCAACTAAGATTGAGCAATCCATAAAACATCACTTAAAACGTTTTCATGCAAGAACCCATACTTAGAATTCAAAATATATTTTTGTATGTTTTAGATCATCTTTGAAAAGCCTTTGGAATAGGCTCCTTTAATGGAAGAAGAATCAAGGATGAAATCACCATACCTTTATTCAAGAAATCCCTTGAAATTGGGTTGAAAACTTGAAGATTTTGGTCTTCTTCCTTGGAGCATCAAAGGGTCATCAATGGAGGTTTTGGAGAGATAGAATGGAGAGATTTTCTTTTTAGTTGATGGTTTATATTGATTGATGATATTTTTGGGTTTAAAAGGACTCAATAACTTTTAATAAATAATCCCCAAAGTACCCAAAATACCCCTGCACATATTGGACCTTTTAACCAAGTCTAATTTGACTTACAAATGATGCGACCAAATCTTGGAAGTCAATGCGCATTGTGGGGACACCTCCACATCTTGGTTCTGGAATTTAATTTTAGAAAAGATTGTTCCGTTGAACCCGCGCGCAGGGAAATATTTTCCCTTTAAATCTTGTAGATGCAACGCGAAGCAATCATCAAAAAGGGGGCTGTCCGGCAGCATTCTTTGACAATGTTTGGGTCATCCTTGGGGACACTTAAGGTGGACCCGGGGGAGTCGTACTCAAACGTTTTAACCCTTTACATGAAAGTATATGTGTAGGAACCATCTATACTCAATTCCATCTCATACGATACCCCAATACTACACTACAAAACCCTATTACACACTAGTTCAACTTAGACTAGTTTCCGAACGTCTTTGTCGTTTCACTTTCAAACTCTACAAACTGACTTGTAAAGATATTATTCATATTTTAAACTTGCTATTAACTCATAACGCTCATTATAGTCTCTAGATTAACCTAATTCATTTTTAGGGTTGTTAGGATGATAGACATAGACTAAATAGAATTCCGTAGCATCCCGAACGATGTGTCTCACCCTTGAACTCGATGAGACCACCTATCACCTAAGTTAGATCTGTGAACAATCACGTAAAGATGCCCTGTACTCACAAAAATAAGAGCAAGTGCAAAATTAGTAAACAACCAACGTGTAATAGTAGGATCACGTGGCTATCCCACTAGTGTAACATAAACATGTAATTACCACATTATAACACATGCATAAATATCAACACATTCAATACTATCATAAACATCAACTTCACAATTTACATGTTTCATCACATAGTTGGTCCTCTCAAGTAACTCAAATTTAAACTGTTAGCATGCCAGAACGTGGAAATCCGATCACATTTTTATGCTGAAACGTGGCAACCGATCCCTATTAGCATGCTGGAACGTGGCAATCCAATCCCAGTTAGTGAATCGAATCATAGCAGCAAATCCCAACAACACATCACAACAACACATCAAGATCACCCATTGAAGTCATGATTTCATGGTATCGATATTCATATACCTCATTCAACATTTATTCTTAATTTTGCAACATGCATATATATACAAGTATCACAATGAAGCAAAGCAAGTTTATATCACACAGTTATAGAATCACAACTATCACCTACTTCGGAAAAAGCTTGAAATCCTAGAAACATGCATCCTTCCCTTTCTAGATTCATTCCACTCGTTTGTGGTCTACAAACAACAATTTATGTACAAGAATCAATAAAGTAACACTAAATTCCCAGGATACTAAAAAACTGTGAACCCTAGTTCAAACCAATGACCCCAACTAGTCAATTTAGGGTTAATTCCACCATAGGATTCTTCAAGAAATCCTTCCCCATCAATATTAAACCAGACTAAAACATTCAATGGAATCAAAAAACAAATTCGGGGAGTAAAATTTTTACCTCTAGCTTCAATAATGGTGGAAGACGATTTGGAATAGACCATGTGTCGTCTCCTACCTCAAAAAGTCAAAAACTACAAAATAAGGTGCTCTAAGGTTTTATTTATTATTCAAAAACCCGCCTGTCACAACCCTCAATATGAATTAGATTAAATTAGATCCTATCATGTGTGTTATTAGTTAATATGGTCTTAAAATGATGAATATTAGCATTACAAGTTAGTTCATAGAGTTTGGAAGTCAAACGTCAAAGAACAATCAAGACGTTCGTAAACTAGCCTTTGTTGTACTAGTGTTTCCTTGTTTGTTGTGCATGTTATAAGGTTTTGTTTGGAGTCCAAAATCAGTAGGGATGACCCTAACACCTAGACGGACATGTTTAGGGTCAAAATGTATGGGCACGACTCTCCAAGGACCAACCAAAGGGTGCTTGAGGAGGACCCAAGACTTGACCAACGGGTTGGCAAGGCAACGTGCAGGCAACAAGATTTGGAGGCTAGTGCGCATCGCACAACCTACAATTGAACGGAAAATTTATTTTCCCTGTGACAGCGGCTCAACACGAACCATTCTGCCTCAAAACATTCCATATTCAAGAATAAGAGGTGTCTTGCAATGCGCAACCATGTCCCAGATTTGGTAATGTCGTTCTAAAGTCAAATTAGACTTGGTTTAAAAGTTCAATAAGAGTAGGGGTATTTTGGGTACTTTTTGGAATATTTAAAAACGGTTATGGAGTAACTTTAACCCCAAATTCACCGATCCAAAAAAAAAATCCTCAACCCAAAACAAAAGCTCTCCATTCCTTCTTTCCAAAAACTCCGTTGTTGAATCTTTGAAGATCCAAGGAAGAAGAACTAATTCTCCAACTTTTTCAATCCAATTTCATGGGATTTCTACCAATGAGCTATTATGATTTCATCCTTCATTCTTCTTCCATTCAAGGATCCAGTTCCAAAGGCTTTTCAAAAACATTCAAAAACATCAAAATCCTTTTTTGAATTCTAAGCAATGGGTTCTTTTATGAAAACGTTTTAATTGATGTTTTATGAATTGATCAATGTTAATTTAATGTTTTAATATCAAAAACACCATGAACCCATGTATTCCTTGAATTCCTAATTTTATCTCTAAAGTGGGTGAATTGATCATGGCTTAATCTTATAATTCACGTGTAGATTGTATTGGGCTATTTTATTTTGTAATGATCCGTGTTAGATTTTTCTATAGTTTGCCTTATGAAGTCTATATATATATTGAGTATTTGTAGATCATTGATATGGATGAATTGTTGGCCTAGTCTTGTGTATATCGTTATTGTAAAAATCTCTTGTTATGTGAAATTATTTGCAAGGCTAAGGAATGGTGATTATAGTTATTGGAAGGTGGTGAGTTGACCAAATTTCTTTGTATGCTACAGAATTGATATTGAATTGTTGTTGATTGGTATGGACAACTTATTATGGAGGGTTTTAATTGTTATATATGTCATAAACATGGCTTTGTCGACATTCTTAGGTGAATTATAGTATCATCATGTTATAGCTTGTAACAATGTGAAGTATGATGTTGTGTATGTGCATGTGTGAGGTGTGACTATGATCCCTCTAAATGATTGTATGGTTATGTTGTGTCTTGATTGGTAAGCTTAGGTCCCTCTTCTTGATACATGAATGTTATGTGAATGTGATCTCTTGACTTGGTATTATAGGAAACCTTGTCATGTACGTGTATGAATAAACAAAAGAATGAAGTCTAGGATCGGTAGACCTAAAGTAGGTGCCCTTCTATGAAAGACTTATATGGAACCTTGAATATTAAAAGAAGGTTAAGAATGAGTTATCCAAGTAAAAAGTATTATGAGTTGGCAGAACATAGTACTGATACCTTCTCTAATATACCTAGAAAATTAGTTACTCTATGTGAATAAAGGCAAATCACCGAGTGGATATGCTTGTGGAGTAGTCTAAATGAGATGATACTAGAGTACAAAAATCCCTTGATACCCCTTAACCATGTGCCAACATGGGATGAGTCATAGTTCTACCTTTGGCAAGTTGAACACCTTTAACGATGTGGGGTCTTATGACACCAGATTCCATTCCATGCTAGTATGGTCTATGTAGGTTAATTCCTAATATAATCATATGGGATGTACATTTTTTTATTGGATAGGTTCTACAATATGTAGGTAGTGAAATGGGACACTATCTACACATAGCACGAGTAGGCCTTGAATATGCTAGGATGAGTTCCGTAGGTCTTTCAAGACCAATATGTGAAGTACTCTAATTTTTTAGTTGTCTCTTAAATAGCTTTGATGAATAATGTTTACTTAGTTAAATCATGTTGAATAAAAAGGTTCTTATCTAGGATAGCTTTGGGGATTACTTAGGTAGGCTTGAAGAGGGTGTATGGCGCTCTGTTCATATCTTACTTAGGTGATTCTTAATGTAATCTTAGGTGGGGTGTATAAATAATGAAAATGAATATTATTACTTTGTGAAGTCTTTAGGATCATTTGTGTGTGTGAGAATGGGTTGTATGGGCAGGTGGTTCATATCTTACTTAAGTGGATCATATAATAACCTTTGCTTGGAGGTCTAAATATTTATATAGATTCTAAATGACTATGGATGTATCTTGTGGATTACTTGAATATGTCTTATATATGATATTCACTTGAATGATTCTTATACTTGTTTTATGAGTTTTCTATCAAAAGAGCATGAAAACAATGTTTTAAAGTAAATCTCCATTTTAGCATGATTTTCTTGCATGTTCACCATACTTGGTGCATAAAATGTGCTAATTCCATATGTTTCTCTATTTTTACAAGTGTAGTTGGCAAGTGAAGATTCTCTTAGAAGTTGAAGCTTGGGAAATCACATTCTCTCAAGATTGGTATGTCCCTATATGTGCAAGGACATGACTTATAGTTTACTTTACTTTTCTAAAAGACTTTATAATAGACTATAGTTTTTTTTTTTAAATAGATGTAAGGGATGTGACCCTATGATATTATGTGTCTAATATGGCAATGAATGTAACAATCCTAAAAATGACTATGCTAAGTAATGTCTAACATATCTAGAATGCCTAAATGAAACCGAGTTCACACGGATTGATGTGCGTAGAAGCAGATCTCTGCACCTCTGTAACAGCCAAAGAAACTATCTTGGTGAGTTAGTTGAGCTAGGAAAGGTTGGGTCCATCCATGTAGGGCACCCGAATATGAAGATTTACCCGAATGAGTCTTAAGCGGACTTAAAAAGGGTTAATCTTAAGTTTGGAGGGTCTAGGGGTAAAATGGTCTTTTCCAGGCTAAGGGTAGTATTGTAATTACCCTAATTAATTAATTTATTAATTAATGAATATGGTTTAGGGGCAATTTGGGTAGAGGTGGCCGAAATTGACCATTTAAGCAAAATCTTGCCCCACCCATATTCGAGCCTTGGTGGAAGCAATGATTTAATTGATTTATTGTATTTATTGAATTAGTTAAATTAATTATATATAATTTTCTGATTTAAACGCATGTTGAAGATAGTTGTTATAAAATTAATAGAACCTAAAATTGATGAAACACCAGATAGATGAAGACTAGAAATTGCTAAATCAACTGGTCCTCCAGAATGGCTGGTAATACCACTTAAGGTCGGATAGACCGTCCACCCAGTGCCGCTACCCACTTCTACTAAGGCTGAGCTTAATAGGAGCAAGAGACTTGGAGGAAACAACCAGCATGAAATATTATTTAATCGTGGAAATGCCATGTCAGGCGCACCTATCAGAATCGGAACAGACCAATTACCAGATCCACCTATCATCGCCGGCATAACCATAAAAAAGATCATTAAAAAAGCGTGAGCCGTTTGGAAAATCATATTTTTAATAAAATACTAATAATAATAATAATAATAATAATAATAATAATAATAATAATAATAATAATAATAAAAAAATAAAATAATGGGGAGTCCTAGTTTGACTATGTCTCCACCTAACTCTCCTAATCTTAATCCTCTCATTCTCATGTCTCTCACTCTCATTCTAAAATTTTTCATCAACAAAAGAACTGAAAATAATAGTTCTTCACTCTTGAAAAACTTACACACAAAAAACTCAAACGAAAAGCTAAACTAAAAACGAAAATCAACAACATTCTTCTCGACTGATTGGGTTTTGGATATTGGGTAATGAGGCAGTGGTGTCATGGGAATAGGCAGCATTGAAACAAGTGTTGAACAACATTAAGGTATGGGTTTCGTTCTTTCTTGGTCCCTTTTCCAAGAGACCATAAGTTCAGTTTAAATTCCTATTGAGAAACTAAGGTTGTACCGGTTGCATGCCCCTGTCATTAGATCCTTTGAAAGATTCAAAGCATGCGTTGGTATGTATTCTAGTAGATAATTTTAGGTCTGTCTGTGATAATGTATTGAATGTGTATTTGGAAATTATGTAAGGAATGAAAGATGTATTCTGGAAAAGTGTTTTACGTTAATTGTTTGAGCATGGGTGTGCTGTAAATTAACTATGTTGCTCCCTAAAATTTGTGTGTTATAAATGTTGTATTTTCGTATATTTAAATGATAAAAGTGTGATGTTCATATAAGGGTAATGTTGCTAGAAAAATGTCACTCGAATTACTCAAAGAATCAACATAAAAACTTGAGAGAAAGATGGATTGACAGAGACCAAATTTCTAGATTGGGAATTGAATCCAAGACCTCACCAAATGCAAATTACATAAAAAGTTCATTAGAAAAAATGAAAAGAAAATTAAATGTGGTGAGTGGGGATTGAACCCACAACCTCTTGAATAGATGAGAGAGTTATGAGAAAAATAAAGGAGAAGAATAAAATGAGGTGAGTGGGGATTGAACCCACAACCTCTTGAATAGATGAGAGAGTTTGGACAAAAATAAAGGAGAAAAATAAAATGAGGTGAGTGGAGATTGAACCCACAACCTCTTTGATAGGTGAGAATGTTAAGAGAAAAATATAGAGAAAATGAATGAGCTTGTGGGGGATTGATCCCACTACCTCTTTGCCTTAAACGAGAAAGAGAGGAGGGAAAAGAAAGAAAATATTATGGGGGTGATCGGGATCGACCTAGGGTCCCCCAAATCTGAAAAAATGCAAGTATCAAGTTTAATATAATATGAGGTGTTGCTCAAGTGATTCAAAATCGGGCTCCCTTTCCCAATTCCGTATTGACACATAAGTCGTACGTGAACAAATATTTAATGAACGCTGCCTCTAAGAGTCGAAATCAAGATCTTGGCATACCAACAAGATGCATAAGTCTTGTACCACATAATCTTGGGTAGGTATTAGTCACTTAGACGAATTATGAATGCAGCCTCATGGATTATACGTATAGATCCATCAGTCCAGCGTACGTTTAAAATTAAGCGAACTAAGATGGATGTAATGAAATGATGTGAACCTAGTAGGTTTATGTAAGAGTGTGAAACATACTAAAAGGCCAAGTGCATTGGCATATGAAGAAATAAACATTCACGTAAGGGGAGTGTAGAATGATGTAAAGTCAAATCTCAAGCATACTCCAAAAGAAAGAGTTAAGAATGAATTCATAGTTAATATGTAAAGAAATGAGTGACTACCTGACCATACGCTAGTGCAAGTGAAATAAGCTGCATCTACGCCTAAAAATCAGTGTCACTAAATGAAATTTCTAAGAGAGTATGTATAAACTAAATGATGAATAAGCAAAGAAAGAGTGACTACATGAGTATAGGCTAGTACAAGTCAGACAAGCTGTATCTACGCCTAGAATTAATCTCCCTCAATGTAAATTCCAAGAGACCATATGTATGTTATAAGATGAATAAATAATGAAAGGTGAGTAAAGATGAAACCAAAAGATGTTAAGAGAGAACAGGGTGGAACCATTATATACGGCTAGTGCAAGTGAGACAAGTTGTACCTACGACTCTATAAGGTCACCAAAAGTACTCACCTCAGAGAGTGTTGAATATTAAGCGACAAGTCTCAATCACACTCTATATATAAGTGTAAGGAAAATTCACCCTTTATACGTAATGATGAGATGAGAAATCATCTAATGAGCTATGACGCCTCATGCTAGAAGCCAGCTTCTATGATGTATGAGATGAATGTAATGGAACTTTATAATGAGCACCGATATGCTAGCTACGAGTTGCGATTCCTTCTTTTGGAAGGAAAAGGTTCGTGTATTTATCATGAGATGAGACTGTCCGTCCAGACGGGTATGGGTCTCCTTATATCTCCTAGTCTTTGAACCTATACTGCCAATATTGGGTTCTAGCAGTGTTCGTGTCCCTATATACGCTAGAATGTTTTGCTTCACTTTGGTCGGTGATTCCACCTATTTTCGGTGTAGAGTTAAACACTGGATTTCATGATGCTTACATGATCTATGTCGGTTAGCACTAGTATATGAATGAATGATAATGAAGTACGTATGAATGAATGAAGCAAACTTTGTGTTTGCTAAAGGAAGTTTCCTAGTTGAGGTCCCATATGTTGAGCCCTCATTTTGGGAAGTCTTAATGTCAAGTCCATGATTCCAAGGTCTCATGGCATACGAAGGAATAATATGAACTATGTGCTATGATATGTGCAATATATAATGTGTTTTTTGCAAAATGATATGTATGATGATGCATGTTACTCTCATAGCATGACTTTCCTAATTCGATTTTGGCAAGTCCACTGACTTGACTTTCCATAACTCATATTATTAGGAGAGAGCTCTTCTTAATCATGCATTTCCTTGGTGTGTGCTTGCATATACCCATACTTAGTACAAGTGTGTACTAATCCCATACAACTCTATACTTTTTTAGGTGCAGGTGCATGTGAACGCTAGAGCTTTTGAGACTATGCTGAAGTTATCCGGACGTGGAGAATTCATCCGGACTTGGTAGACCATATTGCTTTTGATGTAGGCATGAGTTAGTAGAGTATGTTCTACTAGTGTTTCTTTCCCAGTTATTTTCAGATATTGTATTGGTGCAATTTTGGCAACTCTATATTTTTATGCAGATATGAGTATGTCTTTCATTTGATTATCTTGATATTAGATGGTTGTTGTGAAACACATATGAGTTTATGTAGATGGTCTTATACGAATTCAATGTTTCTAACTATAAAGTCTAATTAAACAAAAAATCCAAATTTTCTGGCAAAAATTAACCTAGGTGAAGTAATGATGACATGTGTAGGCTTGTCTGCGATCTCTGAGAGGTTAACGATGCCAGTCTCGTCTGTGGTCTAGATTCCAGTCTTGACTATGAAGCGACTTAGTTATTTCTTATATTTCTATAAAAGAGTTTTACTCTTGTGATGACAAGTATTAATTTCGCACTAGTTTCTATATATATGCGATGAATGATGTCTAAAGGATTGTATAAGAACTTTGAGAGGTCAAATACCCCATGTAACTTCTAAGGTATACCCTTGGGTCATTACAAACTTTGTATTAGTAAATAAGGTTATGAAGAAGTCTTTAGCATCATTTCTCATAAGAGGCCACTTCTAGTGGAGTCTTTTTCATCGGTGGTGAGTCGCGACACATCTATAAGTGAGAGGCTATAGGACGATAGAAGTTTTACTTTCTTCATTACTCTTATGTCGTACAATAGAGTTGAGGTTATAAGTCTCTTTTCATTATCTGTTCTCTTGTGTTTATATGATATGAATAAAAGAAGTACGCCCGCAAGGAGAGTGGACAAGAAAGTGATGAATGAGGGAGTTCCTCCCCAAGGTGGACAAGTTCCCCAAGATGGGCAAACTACCCAAGGTGTTCAATATCCTCAAGGTGAACACGTCCCTTTAGTTAGTCAAGGGAATGACCTCGAACATGACTAATGAGGAAATTAGAGGAGTTCTTATTACCTTGGCCCGAGTCATGACGGCTAAAGTGAATGGAGATGTAGGGCCTAGGATAAATGCTCTTGAGAGTACCATGACTACTAGGTTTTGGTAATTTTTGAGAATGAATCCCCCTATCTTTCTTGTCTCTAAGGTGGGAGAGGATCCCCAAGCCTTCTTTGATGGGTGTACAAGATAGTGCATATGCTATGCGTCTAAATTCTATGGAGAAGGCGGAGTTGGATTCATACCAATTGAAAGAGGTTGCTCAAGTGTGGTATACTCAATGGAAAGACAATAGGCCTGTTGAATCGGGTCCCATAGTATAGGAAGTGTCTGAAGAAGCCTTCTTAGGAAGATACTTTCCCCGTGAAAAGAAGAGGGTTAATGTTGAGGAGTTTATAAACAATAGGCAAGGTAACATGAGCATTGAGGAGTATTCCTTGAAATTTACCCTATTGTCTAAATATGCTCCTTCTTTGGTGTCTAACCCTATAGATGATATGAGTATGTTCTTGACCGGTGTTTCGAATCTTGTGAAGGAAGACTGTAGTATGGATATGATCCATGGTGACATGACTACATCTGAGCTTATGGTGTATGCTCAGTCTATTGAAGAGTCTAATCTTGAAAGGAGAGGTAGAGATTCTAAGAGGGGAAGAACCGATGAGCCAGGTCAGCCTAGGTTTAAGAAGAGGGCTCCAAATTAATATGTTCCTAATGCTCTTAAGCCAATCTATGAGAGAAGTTGTTGTTCTCAAATTTATAAACCTACTTGCTCAAATTGTGGGAATAAACATTTTGCGAAGTGTCTAGCAAGAACAAATGGGTTCTTTAGCTGTGGGAAGGATGATCACAAAGTGAGAGATTTTGCTAATATTGCGGCATGAGGGAGAGAGGACAAGAAAGATCCTACTGAAGGTATAGTTCCTATTCCTTCAAATCGTGGTCATTTCTATCTCCTCCAAGCTAAAGAAAATCTGGATGAAAGAACCGGTAAGTTATAGTGTTTCCATTTTGTTGTTAATGGTTTCCCTCCAAATGGGGGAGTATGGTGGATAGTTGGGCTGATCAATCTTGTCTCTTCTATTATATTATATTCAAGCTTGAGAGTTAGAACTTTTAGTAGCATGTTGTATGTGTTTAGGAGTCTAAGTGAAAATAATTTCATTGATCTCCTTACATTGTGAATATTTTCATTTGATTATTTTTATATGGTAAAATGGGCTTAAATTATTTTGTCTTTCAAATTTTTATACCACTACAGTGAATTGCGTAAATGTAACATAAGTGAGCTTGTAGTAATGCTTAACAGTGAACTCCTTGAAAATGTTGCATAATTGTGTTTTATGAGAAATAGGTATAAGGTGCTTAGGAATAATTTGATGAGCATGATAAAATAAGTGTAAAAGGAATTTCCTCCTATATGAAACTTTCTTGTTGTGTTTTTGTGTCTTTTAATTATGTGGAATTGAGTTTCATCCTATCTATGTATATTGTGTATGATGTGGTATGGGTATGAGCTTCTAGTCTTGAGCCTTTACTCCTAAATGTGTTAAAAGTGTTTTGGTGTCATTCGAGGACCAATGTTTATTTGAGTGGGGGATAATGTCACAAACCTCAAAATGAATTAGGTAAAACTAGGTCCTATGACGTGTGTGATGAGTTATAAGGTTGAAATCATGAATAGTAGCATTACAAGTTAGTTCATAGAGTTTGGAAGTCAAACATCGAAGAACGACCAAGATATTCGAAAATTAGGCTTTTGGAACGCTAATGTGTTCTTGTTTGTTGTGCATGAGGTGTTGTTTGGAGTCTAAGATCAGTGGGGATGACCCTAACACCTAGGGGGACATGTTTAGGATCAAAATTTTTGGGCACGACTCCCCAAGGACCAACCAGAGGTTCCTTAATGAGCACCTAAGACTTGGCCAAGGGGCTTCCAAGTCAGCGTGCAGGAAACCCATATTTGGAGGCTAGGACACGCCGCCGCCTACACATGAAGGGAAAAAATGCTTCCTTTCAACAGGGGCTCAACAAGAACCATTCCGCCTCAGAAATTTCTAGAAACAAGAATCGGAGGTGTCCCTGCGATGCGCAAACATGTCCCATATTTGGTCGCATCGTTTTTAAGTTAAATTTAACTTGGTTAAAAGGCCCAATAAGTGTAGGGGTATTTTTTGTAATTTGGGGAATATTTAAAAACTGTTTTAAGTCACTTTAACCCAAAATAAACCAATCAAAACAAAACGCTCAACCCAAAACAAAGCTCTCCGTTCCTTTTCTCCAAAACCTCCATTGTTGAAGCTTTGAAGCTCCAAGGAAGAAGAACAAATTCTACAAGTTTTTTAACCCTTTTTCGTGGGCTTTCTACCAGTAAGGTATGTTGATTTCACCGTTGATTCTTCTTCCATTCAAGGAGCCAATTCCAAAGGCTTTTCAAAGACTTCAAAAAACATAGAAATCATTTTTTGAAATCTAAGCTTGGGTTCTTGCATGAAAAGGTTTTAATTGAGGTTTTATGAATTGATCAATGATAATTGAACATTTTAAGATCAAAAACACCATGAATTCATGTATTCCTTGAATTCAAAATTTTGGCTCTAAAGTAGGTGAATTGATCATGACTTAATATTATTGAATTCACGTGTACTTTGGGCTATTGAATTATGTAATGATCCGTGTTAGAATTGTTCATAGTTTTCCTTTTAAAGTCGATATCTATATTTAGTATTTGTGGGTCATTGATATGGATGAATTGTTGGCCTAGGCTTGTTTATACTGTTATTGTAAAGATATCTTGTTATGTGTAATTGTTTGAAAGGCTAAGGAATGGTGATTATAGCTATTTAAAGGTGGTGAGTTGACATAATTCCTTTGTATACTACAGAATTGATATTGAATTGTTGTTTATTGTTATGGCCCACTTATGTTGGCGGTGTTTAATTGTTATATATGTTATGAACATGGCCTTGTCGGCATTATTATGTGAATTATAGTATCATCAAGTTATATTTTGTATAGATAGACAACGTGAAGGATTATATTGTGTATGTTCATGTGCATGTGTGAGGTGAGAGTGTGATCCCTTTATATTATGGAATGATGATGTTGCGTCAGGATTGGTAGACTTAGGTCCCTCTTCTTGATACATTAAAGTTATACGAATGTGATCTCTTGGATTGTCATGCTTAGGCACCCTTGTCCTGTAAGTGTATGAATGAGAAAGTTCCCTGCTACGAAAGACTTATATGGAACCTTGAATATGAAAAGAAGTTTACGAATGAGCTATCCATGGAAAGAGTATTATGAGTTGGTAGAATATAATACTAGTACCTTTTTTAATAAACCTGGGGAATTTGTTACTCTATATGAATAAAGGCATGGCACCGAGAGGATATGATTTTTGAGTAGATCTACTTGAGAATGATACTAGAGTACAAAGAAGCCCTTGATATCCCTAAATCATGTGCAAACATTGGATGAGTGTTAGTTCTACCTTTAGCAAGTAGAACACCTTACACAGTGTGGGGTCTTATGACACTGGATTCCATACCAAGCCAGTATGTTCTATGTTGCTTAATGCCTAATCTCATCATATGGAATGTATATTCTAGTATTGGATAGGTTCTACAACGTGTAGGTAGTGGAATGGGACATTATCTACACATGGCACGAGTAGGCCTTGAAGGTGCTATGATCAGTTCCCTAGGTATTTCAGGACCATTATGAAAAGTCCTCTAATTGTTTACTTGTCTCTTAAATGGCTTGACAAATAATGTTGACTTATTTAAAACATGTTGAATAGAAAGGTTCTTGTCTAGGATAGCTTTGAGGATTACTTATGTAGGGTTGAAGAGGGTGTATGGGCGGTCTCTTCATTTCTTACTTAGGTGAGTCTTTGAGTAATCTTAGATGGAGAGTATAAATATGAAAAAGGAATATTCTTACTTAGTTAAGTCTTGAGGATCATCTAGTTGTGTGTGAAAGGGTTGTATGGGTGGCCGCTTCATATCTTACTTAGGTGGGTCTTAGTTAACCTTTTGTAAGAGGTCTAAATGTTATATGGATTCTAAATGACTATGATTGTATGCTTTGGATTACTTGTATATGTCTTATATATGAATATTGACTTGAAGATGGTTCTTATACATGTTTATAAGTTTTCTTTCAAAAGAGCATGAAAAGTATGTTTTAAAGTAAATGTCTGTTTTAACATGGTTTTCTTGCATGTTCACCATACTTAGTGCATTCAATGTGTTATATCAATATGTTTCTCTATCTCTATAAGTGTAGGTGACAAGTGAGGATTCTCTTAGAAGTTGAAGCTTAGGATATAGAATTCTCTCAAGATTGGTATGCCCTCATATGTTCGAGGATATGACATTAGTTTTAGTTTTCTTTTCTAAAAGACTTTGTAATAGGCTATAGTTTATACCAAAATTGATGCAAGGGCTGTGACCCTATGATAGTACATGTGCATAAGATGACTATGAAGAGAGTTAGTTCTTTTTATATTCTTTAAAGAGTTTGACTATTGTGATGAAAAATTCTAATTCGGCACTACTTTGCATATATATGCAATGAATGATGTCTACGGGCTTGTATAAGACCTATGAGAAATCGAATACATCATCTAACTTCTAAGATATACCGTTAGGTCATTGCAAACTTTGTATCAGAGCATATGAAGATGAATTTGTCTTTAGGATTAAAGTCTCATAAAATCCAGGTGTAGTAGAGTCTTAATTATCGATGGTGAGTCGCGGCACATCTATGAGAGAGAGGCTATAATATGATAGAAGTTTCACTTTCATTACTCTTGTGTCGTGCCATAGATTTGAGGTAATAAGTTTCTTTTCCTAATCTCTTCTTTTGGATTTATAAGGCATGAATACAAGAAAGACTCCCACAAGGAGAGTGGATGAGGAAGTGTTGAATGAAAGAGTTGCTCCACAAGGTGGACAAGTTCCCCGAAATGGCCAAGCTCCCAAGGTGTTCAAGTTCCTCAAGGTGAATAAGTCCATATAGTTAATCAAGGGAATGAGGTTCTGGTGGTTCCCCCGGACATAACGAATGAGAAAGTTAGTGTATCTCTTGTTACCCTTGCCCAAGCCATGAAGACTCATGTAAATCAACATGTAGGGCCTAGGATGAATGCTCTTGAGAGTACCTTAACCTCTATGCTGAGGGAATTGGTAATGATGAATCCCCCTACCTTTCTTGTCTGTATGGTGGTTTAGGATCCGCAAGCCTTCTTGGATGAGGTGTATAAGATAGTGCATGCTATGAGGGTGACTTCTAGGGAGATGGCGGGGCTGGATTCATACCAATTGAAAAGGTTACCCAAGTGTGGTACACTCAATGGAAAGACAATAGGCTAGTTAAATTAGGTCCCATAGAATGGGAAGAGTCTAAGGAATCTTGCTTTGGAAGATACTTTCCCCATGACAAGAGGGAGGTTTATGTTTAGGAGTTTATAAACCATAGGCAAGTTAACATAAGTGTTGAGGAGCATTCCTTTAAATTTACCCTATTGTCCAAGTATGCTCCTTCTTTTATGATTAATCCTAGAGATGAGATGAGTAGGTTCTTGACTGGTGTTTCTTATTTTGTGAAGGAAGAGTGTCGTACGACAATTCTGTATGGTTACATGACTCTATCTAGGCTTATGGTGTATTGTCAATCTATTGAAGAGTTTAAGCTTAGGAGAGGTAGAGATGCTAATTGAGGGGAAGAACCGGTGAGCAAGGTAAACCCAGATTTAAGAAGAGGGCTCCAAATCAATATGTTCCTAATGCTTCTAAGCCCAACTATGAGAGAAGTGGTGGTTCTCAAATTGATAAACATAATTTCTCAAGTTGTGGGAAGAAACATTTTGGGTAGTGTCTAGCCTTAACTAATGGGTTCTTTAGTTGTGTCAAGGATGATCACAAAGTGAGAGATTGTCCTACTATTGCAGCTAGAGGGAGAGAGGCCAAGAAAGTTCCTATTGAAGGTACGGTTCCTATTTCTCCAAATAATGGTTGTTTCTATCGCCCCTAATCTAAAGCAGATCTGAATTAAGGAACCGGTAAGTTATAGTGTTTCCCTTTTTGTTTTTAATGGTTTCCATCTAAGTGGGGGAGTATGGTTGATAGTTGGGTTGATGAATATTGTCTCTTCGCTTCTATTCTATTCTATTCAAGATTGAGATTTGGAACTTTTAGTAACATGTTGTACGTGTTTAGGAGTCTAAGTGAAAATGAATTTCAAAGAGCTCCTTTCATCCTTTCATTGTGCATATTTTAATGAGATTATGTTTATATGATAAATGAGATTAAATTATTTTGTCTTTCATATTGTTATTTCACTATAGTGAATTGCTTAAATGTTTCATTAGTGAGCTTGAAAGAATGCTTAGCAGTGAACTCCTTGAAAATGTTGCATATTTGTGTTTTATAAGAAAAAGTTATAAGATGCTTAGGAATAATATGATGAGCATGATAAAATATGCGGAGAAGGAAGTTCCTCCCATATGAAATGAGAAGGTAGAGTCTTATTGCATGATAAGTTGTTGATGTTGTTCCTACTTTTTTATTGTGTTATTGAGTCTCTTAATTATGTGGAGTTGATTTTCATCCTATCGATGTGTATTTTGTATGATGTGGTATGGTTTTGAGCTGCTAATCTTGAGTCTTTACTCTTGAGAGTGTTAAACGTGGATTGGTGTCATTCGATGAAAAATATTTGTCTATGTGGGGGAGAATGTCACAACTTTCAAAGTTAATTAGGTTAAACTAGAGTCTATAATGTGTTTTATTAGTTAATATGTTTTTAAAATGATGAATGTTAGCATTAGAAGTCAGTTCATAGGGTTTGTAAGTCAAACGTCGAAGAATGACCAAGACGTTCGGAAACTAGCCTTTTGGTGTGCTGGTGTGTCCTTGTTTGTTGTGAATGAGGTGTTGTTTGGAGTCTAAAATCAGTGGGAATGACCCTAAAACCTGAAGGGACATGTTTAGGGTCAAATCTTATGGGCACGACTCCCCAAGGACCAACCAAAGGGTCCTTTAGGAGGACCCAAGACTTGGCCAAGGGGCTGCCAAGGCAGCGTTCAGGCAACCAATATTTGGAAGTCAGGGCACATCGCGCAGCCTACAATTGAAGGGAAAAAGTGTTTCCTGTGAAACGGGATCAACACGAACCATTATGCCTCTGAATTTTTCAGAACAAAGAATTGAAGGTGTCCCTACGACACGCAGCCATGTCCCAGATTTGGTCACTTCATTTTGAAGTCAAATTAGACTTTGTCAAAATTTCCAATGAGTGTAGGGGTATTTTGGATACATTAGGGAATATTTAAAAATGGTTATTAAGTTACTTTAACCCAAATTCACCAATAAAAACAAAACCCTCATCCCAAAACAAAAGCTCTCCATTCCTTCTGTCCAAAACATCCATTTTTGAAACTTTGAAGCTCCAAGGAAGAAGAAAAAATTCTCCAAATTTTTCAACCCAATTTTATGGGTTTTCTACCAATAAGGCATATTTATTTAATGGTTGATTCTTATTCCATTGAATGAGCCAATTCCAAAGGTTTTTCAAAGACATTCAAAAACATAGCAATCCTATTTTGTATTCTAGGCATGGGTTCTTGCATGAAAAGGTTTTAAGTGATGTTTTATGAATTGATAAATTTTAATTGAGTTTTTTCATGTAAAAAGCTCCATGAAACCATGTATTCCATTAAAACCTAATTTTGACTATATAGTGGGTGAATTGATCATGGCTTAATCTTATGGAATTCATGTATAGATTGTATCGAGCTATTGAATAATTTATTGATCAATGTTAGAATTTTTCATATCTTGCCTTATAATGTCAATATATATATA
Source organism: Solanum pennellii (assembly GCF_001406875.1). Lineage (NCBI taxonomy): Eukaryota > Viridiplantae > Streptophyta > Magnoliopsida > Solanales > Solanaceae > Solanum > Solanum pennellii. The sequence continues at coordinate 39,327,943 of NC_028639.1, read as the reverse complement.
TATGTGTGTGTGTGTGTGTGCGTGTGTGTGTATGTGTGTGTGTGTGTGTATGTATGTATGTATGTATGTATATATATATATCGTATATCATTTATATGGATGAATTGTTGGCCTAGACTTGTGTATATTGTTATTTTAAAGATCTCTTGTCATGTGAAAATGTTGGAAAGGCTATGGAATGGTGATTCCTCCTATTGGAAGGTGGTGAGTTGACCTAATTCCTTTGTACACTAAATAATTGAATTTTTGTTGATTGGTATGGCACACTTATGGTAGCAGTGTTTAATTGTTATATAGGTTATGAACACGGTCTTGTTAGTATTATTATGTTAAATATAGTTTGATCATGTTATAGCTTGTACAGATGAACAATGTAAATGATGATATTGTGTATGTGCATGTGCAAGGTGAGAGTATGATCCGTTCAAATGATGGTATGATGATGTTGTGTCTTCAATGGTAAACTTATGTCCCTCTTCTTGATAAATGAAAGTTATGTGAATGTGATCTCTAGACTTGGTACCCTTACGCACCGTTGTCATGTACGTAGATGAATGAACGTACAAATGAAGTTTAGGTTCGGTAGACCTAAAGTAGGTGCCCTTCTATGACAGATTTATTTGGAGCCTTGAATATTAAAAGAATGTTAAGAATGAGCTATCGATTGAAAAAGTATTATGAGTTGGTAAAACTCAGTACTGGTACCTTCTCTAACACACATAGGGAATTAGTTACTCTATGAGAATAAAGGCAAAGCGCCGAGAGTATATGCTTGTGGAGTAGCTCTACATAAAAATGAGACTTGAGTACAAAGAATCCCTTGATATCCCTTAACCATGTTCCAACATGGCATAAGTCTTAGATCTACCTTTGGCAAGTAGAACACATTCCACGGTGTGGGGTCTTATTATACCGGATTCCTTAACAATCTAGTATAATATATGTTGGTTAATGCCTCTCTCATCATCTGGGATGTACTTTCTAGTATTGTATAGGTTCTACAATGTGTAGGTATTGGAATGGGACACTATCTACACATGGAACAAGTAGGCGTTGAAGGTGCTAGGATGAGTTCCCTAGGTCCCTCAAGACTATTATGTGAAGTCCTCTAATTGTTTACTTTTATCTTAAATGTCTTAATAAATAATTTTGACTTAGTTAAAGAATGTTGAATAGAATGGCTCTTATCTAGGATTGTTTTGAGGATTACTTAGATAGGCTTGAAGAGGATGTATAAGTGGTCTCTTCATGTCTTACTTAACTGAGTCTTAGAGTAATCTTAGGTGGAGAGTCTAAATTATGAAAATGAATATTCTTACTTTGGGAAGTCTAGTGTACCATCTAGGTGTGTATGAAGGGGTTGTATGGACGCCCCACTTCATATTACTTTGGTGGATCTTAGGATAACCTTTTGTAGGAGGTCTAAATGTTATATGGATTTTAAATTACTATGGTTGTATCTTGTGGATTACTTGAATATGTCTTACATATAAATATTGTCTTGAAGATGGTTCTTATAATTGTTTATGAGTTTTCTATCAAAAGAGCATGATATATATGTTTTCAAGTAAATGTGCGTTTTAGCATGGTTTTCTTGCATGTGCACCATACTTTGTGCATTCAATGTGCCTATTCCATATGTTTATCTATTTCTACAAGTGTTGATGGCAAGTGAGGATTCTCTTAGAAGTTAAAGATTGGGAAATAACATTCTCTCAAAATTGGTATGTTATCATATGTTCGAAGAAATGTCTTATATTTTATTTTACTTTTATAAAAGACTTTGTAATAGACTTTAGTTTCTTTTAAAATTAATGAAAGGCATGTGACCCTATGATAGTATATGTTTCTAAGATGGCTATGAAGAGACATATATTTCTTTCTTATATTTCTATAAAAGAGTATTGCGAGGAAAAGTTTTAATTCAGTACTAATTTTCATATGTATGTGATGAATTTTTTCTAAGGGCTTGTATAAGACCTCTGAGAGGTTGAATTCGCCATTATAGCTAGTGGAATCCACTTAAGCTAGAAATAATGACCTACCTTAGGCAAGTAGGGACCTCTTATCCGTTTAGGGTGACACAATGATTCCATACATTGCTCAAATGGTCTATGTAGGTTAGGCTTAATACCCACAAAAGAATCTAATGAACTATGTCTTCGTAAGGGTGTACTACTAAGTATGGGTGGTGGAACCGGACCCCATCTATGCATTTCCCAAGTAGGCATTTAAGAGAAGTCATGATGTTCTCCTTATAATGCTAATGAAATCAATGGGCTCTTATAAAGAACTAAATGAGAATGTGATTTTATGTCTTATGAATGAAGGTGTTTGTAATGCAAATATGCATGTTATACTTGGTTTTTATTATAAGTTGCTTCGATGTCATGTCTTAATGTAGATGAATGTGCCTCGTCTAGGGTGACTTCAAAGAAGTACTTTGTGTGAGTAGTATTATGGTATGTTGGTTACACCTTGCTCAAGTACGACTTAGAGTTGTCTTAGATGTTGGTATTATTGTGATGATGTTATCCATGTGATGTTTATGTCTCCTAATAATTTTTTTGTTTAAAGGGTCAAGTCTAAATGTGGCCTTGAGGAATACTTAGTTGTGGCATGAAGAGGTAGTATGGTCTGCCACATTATGACTTAGTTAAGGGTGTCTTGGGGTAACTTGAGATAGAGGTCCTAATATGATAAAATGATCTACTCAATATATATGTTCATGCATTGCATGTTGTTATCAGTTGAAGAATGATTATTCATGATGAAGGTAAAAACTTAAAGGTAATGGTTTAAATGAGACATTGTGACTTGTATGTTGGTAGTGACATATAGTTATATTTTACTTTATTGTTCAAATGTGTATGAAGTTTTACCAAATGGCATAAAAGCATGACTTTCAACAAAATGCCCCCTTTAGAATGTTTTTTCATGGTCATCATACTTAGTGCTAAATTTTGCGAGCACCATTTTTTCATGTTTTTAGTACAAGTGTAGGTTGAAGTTGCTACGTGAACTTTCTAGTTGAAGGCTTGGTTTTCTATTCTCAAGAGTTGGTACGTCCTCATGGATTCGAGGATGAATAGATCTTATATTTCCTTTTGATGTAATAGACTCTTAAAATTTTCTTTTCAATTGTGAAAGGCAATGTCCCTATGATATTGACATTGTGTCTAATATGGCTATGTTAAGTCTTAGTATTCCTTCGATTAATAGATACATTTTTTATTGTTGGTTTTATTGACAAATGTTTAATGTCGTACTATTTTATTTCCTATGTGATGAATAAATACTAATAGACTTGTACAAAACACTTTCAGAGAAATTACACCGTGTTACGACTTGGGGAAATAGGTGTTACTCTTCCATGGCCTCTTCCCCAAGATATTTCTCCACCTTTGCCTCAACAGCAACCTCTCGCTGTAGAACCCTCAGTCGAAGTTGAAGGGAGCAAGGAGGCGAACATCATTGAATCTAGTTTTAAGACTCTTCTAATGGAAGAGTGAAGAAGGTTAGATACCAATTTGAACCACCTGATACCAGCTGGAATCAAGTTATAGCATGAAGGGGACAACAGAAAACAAGGAGATTTCCTAAAGTCTTATAGTATCTCAAAGAAAAGTAAAGGATTCCCCATACCATTCAACAAGACACTACTAGACTGAGTTCGGTACATCGAGATCAATGAAGCAAGGCTTTGTTAGCAACTTTATCACAACCCTGACCGTCGTGATTACCACCAAAACTAACTCTCCAGTGGGAGTGCCACAACTACGAGCAAATCAAGAAACTATACAAAATATAACGCTTTTAAAGTTAAATCCTAAGTATATAAATAGAGTTCCCATAAATTCTAAAAAATGTCTAACAATAAAACAAAAATTGCGGAAGAATTAACCTAGAACCTCAATGTCAATGTACCAAAACACTAATAGGATTCATAAATATAAAGGAAAACGGGTAAAACCAAACCAATGTTTGAAGCATCTAAAGAACTAGTCTAAGACGAAAAAGGTGGAAAGAGACTTAAAGAGAATCCAAGGTAGCCCGGAAGAACTAGCTCACCCTTGAATTCGAACTAGATCACTAGTCTTCTAAAAAAGGTCTGCCAATAGCCGCTTGAAGATGCTGATGCGTCCAAACTTACACTTCAAATAAGATGTGTAAATGGTCGATGTCAATCTACAAAACTCAACCAGAGTTGAGGTCGATTCCATACAGAATTTCTTTACAGGTTAGGTTTCACTATGACATCAATTTGAATGTTGTTATTATCTCCTAAGCAAATAACAACGGAAAGTAATTTGGGTTTGGTTTAAATATTTTAATTACCCAAAGTTGCAGTCAAAAGGCTAACAAATATTTCGTTGTAAGGGTGATTTAGTTAATTAAGAGAATCCAAGATTGAGTTCACTATAACATTAGTTCTAGTGTTCGTTCTTCTATAATTTGAGCTTCAGGAAAATCAATGTTTACATAATCATTGCGAGTTAAATTTATCGAACACTTCTCAGCCTAATGAGATAATTATCACTCATCTTCTCTCGACCCTAGAGTGTTACTAACATTGAAACTCACTTGAAATGATATGGTATTAAACATATTTTCTCTCAAACTCAAGTTTTAACTCCAACTTGTTAATTTAGTTCAACTTTTTCCTGACTGGTTTTTTGTCTCGAACAAACACTTGATACAACCTCATCTATTGTGTGCAATCACTAGATTATAATAACATCGAAAGCTAAAACTATAAACCGTAAGCCAATACCCTAGGCGGGACTGCCACCGAACCATTATTTGCCCCAAGCGAACCCTTGTCCTAGCATAGTTACTCAACAGAGACTTCAAATCAATAAAGATAAGTTCATGTAATAAACTGGAATGGTATAAATGAACATTCATCTGGCCATTAAGGCAAACTCAAGTCTCAAAATGGAATAATGACAACAGAAAGAGTAAAAAACTTACATTTTATCGTCTATGAAGCTTCTAAAACAACTGAGATGGATGTTGGACAAACCCCATAACATCCTAATGAACTAAAACTATAAACTAATGAAAATGGATCCTCCGGAATACAAGGAGGTTCACTAACAGACTCTGAACTACTCACTGGATCAATGATATGTTGAATATCAATCATAGTTACCTTCATATGCACTAGAATACGTTGTAGGTCAACTTTTATTAAATTATTGAATGTACAAGTATGAAAGTTGAAATGCTCAAACACAAACATAGTCTTGAAAGGAAATATGAAGTTATTACCTAGCTCAACTCAACTCTACATGACTTAAGTCATTTGAATATAAGCAATTTGAAACAACTACAATATAAAGAAAGGTTGTTTAGAACATGATGTCAACTCTCTATGTATGCAAATATATAACATAACTCTTAGATTTATGTAAAAATATAAATAACTATGCATATAAAATATAGTTAACTCTCTGATCGACAACCATCTCATAAGAGCTAATGCGATGATACAACATATTGCGTCAAGTTGGTAGGGCCTTTATACCTTACCATTAGTGTAGAACCTGAAATAACAAGTGGATCCACTAATGTATGCTAAAAATTACTGAGGAATTATATGAAAAGTATGATCCTTTTCTACCCATGGTGGCTACATGGTTTATGGGGGTTGTGAGTTGTCCCAACTCTCCCCAATATCGGTGCTCAATACTACTCCCAAAATATTATATTAGCTCTTATGTTTAAAGAATATATTTCCTTATGTGATTTAAGGTTAGTGATAAAAAAAACATAGCTCAAAGGGTACCTTGGGAATCAAAGATTTGCCTCTTGCTTCCTATAGAAAGCAATTACTCTTTTTCTGAAACTAGCCCAAAGACTCTTTTGAAATCATAGTTTTCATTCTTATATAAATCGAAAAACATTTTAAACTCTCTCGAAATTTTTAATTCCCATATAATTCTTTGAATAAATGAAATAAACCTTTTCTCCACTCAACTTGAACTTAAAGTCCTAAAGTGCTAAAACAAAGTTCAAAGCATTTGCAAAAGTCTTCTTGAAAAGACTCTAAGACCTTCCTAGACTTGGCTCTCAACTTTCCTGGAATTTTGATTTACGTATTCAAGAATGTAATTCATGTTCTTGGATGATTTCTCAATTTTTAGAAGTAATATAAAATAGTTAGAATCAATGGGAAGTGTTAATACACATTAGAAAGGATTAAAAGACTAAATGATGAAAAGTCGGTGAAAACGCCGATCGAGGCATGGCAATGGCGTGCCGCGCAAGGCCCCAACTTGAGAAGCCCAATTTTGGAGCACTGTAGATGCACCCCCCCAAGCCTTCTGTCATGGATCGGGTGCGCCGCCCCTGACTCCCTTGACATGCCTAATGAATTTTTAAATTTATTTTATGATCCTAACTCATTTTAAATCAATGTTTTTCAGAATACTTTCTTAGATTAAAAAACCCAAAGCATGTACACTAGAATCTAATTCAAAATAACTCTTAACATTGCTAAGAAGCCTTACGAAAACCAGTCTATCATAGGTAAGTTCAAGCATGAAAAAAATTCAAGAACACGACTAAAAAACATCAATTTCTAACTCTTTCAGGATGAAAAGTGTTGAATTAAACATGATTGGCACATGGATGAATCGACCCAACACTTTCAATCTCGACGAATCTTGAATGGTCTTCTCCTTTCTCCTCTTCTTTTCTCTAATCTCAAACCCTAACTCTTTTGATAAAAGTGTAAACATAACTAATTCAGCTTAGACCTCTAATTAATTACAAAAAATGAATTAAAATACAAGCGTAAGGAAAAGACCAACTGCCTTTTTAAAAATCTGGATTGGACATCTCCTTATTTGAACAATCCAACTTCAAAAGGACATAACTCACTCATGCGAACTCGGATTTGCGCAAACTCGACGGCGATGGAAAGATCATTCAAACCATATTTTGAAAGAAACCTAAATAATCCTGAGCTAGTAGATATGGTCGGTTTAATTTGACCAAAAACTCACTTTTCCTAATTTAAGCAAATTTCAAAATTTTTTACTATTTCCAAAAATGACTATTTTCAAGCTTCTTCTTGGCTTTGTCGAATTACGGGATGATAAAATATATCCCCTTCTGAATATTCTACCTCATATGATATTACTCTTACTAAGATACGCATGGTAACATCATGCTCAAACACCCGACAAGCGAATGCAAACAAATAGTACGCTCACTTATAATTTAAAGAATACCAAGAAGAGAATTTGTATGTTGGACTGTATTTTCTCCGGATTCAAAGAGATGTGGATATTTCTTCTTCATATACTCTTCATATTTGCAAGTAGATTCCTCAACAAATTGGTTAATCCAAAGGACCTTGACTGATACTACCTCTTTTGTTCTCAACTTGCGAACATGGCGATCTAGAATCTGAAAAAGAATCTCTTCTCATAAGATAAGCTATCCTTGATCCCAATATTTTCAGTTGGGATTATGATGAAGGATCTCCCATGCATTTTTTCAACATGGAGATGTCAAATACTGGATGAACCACTGTTAACCCTTGTGGTAGCTCCAAGTCATAAGCTACGATGCCAATCGTCTTTGATATTCGATAAGGTCCAATATAACGAGGACTGAGATTCCCCTTCTTACCAAACCTCATAAAAAACTTCATGAGTGAAACATTCAGGTAAACCCAATTATCTACTTCAAACTCTAACTCTTTTCTCCTAACATCAATGTAGGATTTCTGATGACTCTGCACTGTTTTCAAGCTCTCCTGAATCACTTTCACCTTCTTCCTAGCTTGATGAACTAAATATGGTCTTACCAACCTTGCTTCACCAACTTCAAATCATCCAACAAAATATATGCATCTTCTCCCATAAAGAGCTTCATATGAAGCCATTTGGATGCTAAAGTGGTAACTATTGTTCTAAGCAAATTTAATGAAAGGTAGGTGATAATCTCAATTACCTTTGAAATCAATTACACATGCTCTCAAAATATCCTCCAAGGTTTGAATAGTGTGATGTACCTGCTAGTTGGACTGAGGATGAAAGGCAATACTTTATTTCACCATTGAACCTAAGCCTTTTTGAAAAGATCTATAGAATTGTGTAGTACATTGCACACCTTTATATGAAAGAATGAAGATCAGGACTTCATGAAATCTTACCACTTCTTGAATATATAGCGTTTCATAATCTTCTGTTCAATGGGTAGTCTATACTGAAAGAAAATGGGCTAACTTGGTCATTCTATCGACAATCACCCAAATATAACCATGCTTCCTGCAACACCTTGGCAAGCCTCTGATGAAGTACATACTAATCATATCCTACTTCCATTCCAGAAGTTCCATTTCTTTAGCCAAACCACCGTGCCTGTGGTGATATACTTTAACTTGTTGGCGATTTGAGCACCTAGAAATGAGTTTCGCAATGCCCTTCTTCATACCATTCCACCAAAAAACTTCTCTCAAATTGCGCTACATATTTGAGGAACCCGGATAAATGGAATATCTGGATCCATGAGATTCCTCCATGATACTCTCTTGGAGTCCATCCACCATTGGTACACACAATATGCCTTGATACCTCAATACCCAATCTCCCCCTTGTTTAAGAGCCATTATTTTTTTCTTATGAACATTTTCCTTCAATTCAAGAAAAATGTGGTCTTGGTCTTTCTTGACTCGTAGTTCAGACACTAATAATTATTGAGCCCCATTCATCATCACTATTCCACAATCTGTGGAAACCATTAGTCTGACTCCCAAGCGTGCTAGTCTATGCACCTCTTTCTCGAGCTCTCTATTTTTGTCCTCAACGTGGGTTGTACTACCCATATCAAACCTGCTTAAAGCATAACCAACCCTATTACCCTTACCTAGGTTGTGAGAATACTCATGTAATAATCCTTGAGTAATTATAACCACCTCTTTGCCTGAGATTAAGCTCTTTCTAGGTGAACACATATTGTAGGTTCTTGTGATCGGGGAATACATCAACATGGACACAATACAAATAATGACACCATGTCTTCAAAGTGAAAACTACAGCGGCCAACTCCAAGTCATTGGTTGGAAAATTCTTTTCATGAACTTTAAACTACCTAGAGGGATAATCTATAACTTTGTCGTTTTGCATATATACCCAACCCAAGCCGACTCTAGATGTATCACAATACACCACAAAACTTTGAGTACCTTTTGTAAGGTCAAAACTAGGGCAGTAGTCAACGTTTTTTTAAATTCCTAAAATTTTTTCTCACAAGCTTTAGACAACTAAAACATCACTGATTTTTTAGTTAACTTAGTCAAAGGGGATGAAATAGATGAAAACCCCTTTATAAAACTTCTATAATATCCATCCGAATCCCAGAAAAAACTAATACCTTTTAGCGATGTGGGTCTAGCCCAATTCTTCACTGCCTCAATTTTTTTGAGTATCAACTTTAATTCTCTCTCCAGACACAATGCGGCCTAAGAATGCCACAAACTCAAGAAAAAAATCACACTTACAGAACATGGCATAAAACTCTCTATCTTTCAAGGTCTGCAGAACTATACGGATGATTAGCATGATCTTTTTTGTTTCTAGAATAGATTAGTTTGTCATCAATGAAAATGATAACAAACATATCTAAATAAGGTTTGAAGACTCTATTCATAAGGTCCATGAACGTTGCTAGTACATTTATCAAATGAAAGGACATGAACAAAAACTCATAAGGACCATATTAGGTTTTCAAAGTTGTCTTTGGAATATCACATTCCCTTACTCTTAACTAATGGTAGATAGCACGAGGTCTATTTTTGAAAAACAGGCGGCACTCTAAAGTTGATCAAATAAATCTTCAATCCTTTGAAGTGGATGCTTGTTCTTGATGGTAATCTTGTTCAACTAACGGTAATCTACACACATTCTAAGGGAACATCTTTCTTCCTCACAAATAAGACTGGAGCACCAAAAGGTGAGACACTTGGTTGAATAAAACCGTTTTTTAGGAGGTCTTTAAACTGCTCCTTAAGCTCTTTCAACTCCGCAGATGACATTCTGTATGAAGGAATAGATATAGGATGAGTATCTAGAAGAATGTCTATACAAAAGTATATCTCTCTCTCACGAGAAACTCTAGGTAGATCGTGTGGAAAGTTTTCAGGAAACTCTTTTACTACTTAAACTGACTGAATAGGTGGTATCTCAATACTAGAGTCATTAAATCAAACAAAGTGATAGACATACCCCTTAGAAACAAAGTTAATTGCCTTAAGGTACAAAATGAAACGACCCTTAGGCACTGCTGAACTACTTTTCCACTCTTCTACTGGCTCATTTGGAAACTTAAACTTGACAACTCGAGTCCTACAATCAACCGAGGCATAACAGGCATGAAACCAGTCCATAGCAAGAATGACATCAAACTCTTTGATATCTACCTCAGGTAAATCAACCATGATACTCTTGTGATTGACGAAATGGGACAATCACAATAGACTCTCTCTCTCTACCAGAACAGACTAACTTACAGTTTTAGAAACACTAAATAGTTCACTTAGTTGATGACAAATGATATCAAAGTTCATAGCAACATACGGAGTTACAGAAGATAAACTCGCTCTTGTATCTAACATAGCATAAACAAAAGTTCAAGACTTGGAGCATACCAGTAATGACATTTGGCGACTCCTCTTTCTCTTGGCGACTATTGATAACATACAAGTGGTTTGTTCCTCCTCCAGTACCAAAAGTAGCCCCTCTAGGTGCAACTCTATCTGGTGGAGCAACTAAGACGATTGTGCTTTATTGCCCCCATTACCATTTCCTTGATTGTTCTTTGGACATTCTCACTTTAAATACCCATTCTAACCACACTTGAAACAACCAGTGGAGCCCTCACGAGAAGTACTGAATGTTCCTACCACGTTTGGTGCATGCAGGGGACTTACTACCCCTTTGTTTCATACTACCCTAGGAATAAGAAATCTTAGATCTTAAGTTCTATTTGTTTTACTCACCTTTTTTCTTAGGTGTAGGTGCACTAGCTGATGATGGAGCAAATCCCTTCTATTTCTGTTGGAAAGATGACTGGTTGGCATTACTCGTATGCGGCCTGGACTCATTCTATGTCTTGGCCCTTTTGATCTTTAACTCTTCGTTATCCCTCAACTTCCCTTCCTCAACCTATTGTACATAAACCATCAACCGTGAAATATCCATGTCGCCGATCAGCATGGCAACCCTACCTTCCTTACTCAATATACGACACAACCCATCAACAAACAAACGCATTCTACTATTCATGTCCGTAACCATCTCAAGAGCATATGGGGATAGTCCGGAGAACTTCAGCCCATATTCATGACCACTTAGAGAATCCTTCTTAAGAGTAATAAATTCTTGTACCTTATCCTCCCTCAGTTCTCGGGGAAAGAGGTTCCCCAAGAAGGCCTCCTCAAAAAAAGCCTAACTCGTAGGTGGTGCATCCTCATCTCAACCCTTTTTCAACTGATCATACCACATTCTAGCAACATTCTTTATTTTATATGACGCAAGATCAACCCTCTCAGTATCAGCAACATTCATCACATCAAATACATTTTTTCATCCTTAAGAACTCTCGGATCCTCCAAGCATCAACCACTTCCTGCATAGCTCTTTTCCGTTGCCCAAAACAGATTAGTAACAATTTGACTGAGTGTCCTTATTACCTCCTTTGACTCGGCATTAGTAACTTCTCTTTGGGTTTTCACTTCAGGTGCATTGGTTACCCCTTGTTCCTAAGGTTAAACTTTCCTCATAGCTTGACGACCTCCGTCTACTCTTCGTAGAGGCATGAATATCTGAAACATGCGAAAGCACGAATTAGAGAAAAACTTTTTACAGATTAAACTCTAATGCATGAAATGAGTGTAAAAACGTGAAAAAATTTCCTATGTGTTGCAGCCTCCTAATTATAGATTTCGTGCACTTCACACCGACAACTAGGACTCTACAAACACATCATCATTGACTCACTAGAACTCTTGAACCTTGTGTCTGATATAAAATTTTTCACGCCCGGAGCCTACACTTTTGGTGGCATTGGCACTTGAGAACCTTAGCCCGGATTACTTACTCAGTGGACGACTTAAACTCAATAAAGATAAGTTCATGTAATAAACTGGATTTTATTAAAGAATATTAAAGTGTCCATTAAGTCAAACGTTAGTGTCAACATGGAATAATAACCATGGAAAGACTAATGAACTAACATCTACTTTCTGTGAAGCTTCTAAAACAACTGATATAGATGTTGGGACAAACCCAACATCCAAATGAACTAAAACTACAAGCAATGAAAATTGATCCTCTGGAAAGTAACGAGGCTCACCAACTGAATCTGAAATGCTCACTGGATCAACAGTGCGTCGGATGCGGATCCTAGTTACATACGTCTGCATCATAATTCGGTGCAGGACCAGTAACATCATTGCATTAAATATATGAGTATGCGAGTTGGAATGCTAAAACACAAACATAGTCTTGAAAGTAAATCTAAAGAACTTACCTATCTCAACTCAACTTTACATGACTGAACTCATTTCAATGTAAATTATTTACAGTAAGTGCACTATAAAGAAAAGATGTTTAAAAATATGATGTTAACTCTATATTTCTGTAAAGATACAATATAACTTTTAGATGTAAGTAAAAATACAAATAATAGTGCATATAAAATATAATTAACTTTTTTGGCAGTTTCTCAAACCGACAACTGTCACGTAAGGGCTATTGTGATAATACAATGTTTTTCCTGATGCTGTCAGGGTTGTCCTATACCTTGCCATTAGGATAGAACCAGAACTACTAAGTGGATCCACTTGTCTAATGCTTAAAAAAACTAAAGTAATAATCTAAAAAGTATTATCATTTCTACCCATGGTGGCTACATGATTTATAGGAGTTGTGAGTTGTCTGAACTCTCCCCCATATCGGTGCTCAATACTACTTCCAAAATATTATATCAGCTCATATGTTTTAAATACATACTTATTTCTGTAATTTGAGATTATTGGTAAAAAAAATTATCTCAAAGTCTATATTGGAAGTCAAAGTTTCCCCTCTTGCTTCATTTAGACTGCGATTACTCTTTTATGAAAATTGTCCCAAAGACTCTTTTGAAATCTCAGTTTCCTTTCTTATTAAATGTAAAAAAATTTTACAATCATTGAGAATACTTAGTCCCTATATACTTCTTTGAATAAATCAACTTCAACCTGTTCCCTTTTACTCTTTTCTCATCTTGAACTTCAAGTCCTTAAACAAAGTTTAAAACATTTTTAAAAGACTCTGAAAACCTTCTAGACTTGACTTTCAACATTTCTTGAATTTGGATTATGGAATAAATATTGTACTTCATGTTTCAGGATTATTTCTAGATGCTTGGAAGTCATTTAGAGTAGTTAAAATCAACAGGAAATGTTAATAAACTTTAGAATGAATTAAACGGACTTACTGATGAAAACACCGATGCGGGCGTGTCTGGGGTGCACCGTTCCACGCCCCAGCTTGAGAAGCCCCATTTTGGTGCACTGCAAGTGCGCCGCCTCAAGACCTTTAGCCCAAATGGGGCACACTAGGGCTGACACCCCTTCCTCCTGTATGCTTGACAAAATTTTCAATTTGTTTTCTAATCCTATATCATTTTAAATAAATTTTTTCCTCAATACTCTTAGATTCATATACCGAAAGCATGTACAGTGGAATCTTACATGAACAACTCCTAACATCGCTAAAATGTTTCAAAAAAAACCCATCAGTCATAGGTAAGTTCAAGATTGAAAAACAATGCAACAACACAACTCAAGAACATCAATGTCTAAGACTTTTAGGATGAAAATCGATGTATTAAACATAATTGGTGCATGAATAAATGGACGAATCTGAACGAATCTTGAACGTTCTTCTCCGTTCTCCTCTTCTTTTCTCTTCTATCAAAACTTTTAACTCTTTTGGTAAAAGATTAAATTGATCTAATCATCTTAGAACCATAATTAAGTACCAAAAACAAATTAAAATAAAAGGGTAAGGAAAGTATCAAGCGACCCTTCTTAAATCTTGATTGGACATTTCCTTATTCGAACAACCCAACTTCATAAGTGCATAACTCACTCATACGAACTATGAATTGTGAATACTCAGAGCCATTGGAAAGATCAATCAAAGATATTTCCAACCATATCTTGAAATACATCTCACTCATCTATAGTGTGGAATTATGACTGCTTGAAGTTGACAAAAAATTAACTTTTCCTAACTTAAGCATATTTCCAGATTTTTCATTATTTCCAAAAAATGACTATTTTAAATTCTTAGCTTCTTCTTAGCTATTTCAAATTGCAAGATGTTACACTGCCATCTACTCATTTTACGAAATCATAACTAGAATTATGTCATGGATCCGACAACCGTAGTCTTGGTATTTATCCACTCATGTTTTCGTGTGAACAATCAGTAATTAGGTATGGAAACTTGTTAAGAAAGACTTACGAAAATAATTAGCAAATCAACAATCACTTTGATAATCTGATAATCTGAATCCGAACGTTAAACTGATAACAATAATTTAAATCCTAAAATAAAAATCTAAGAGTAATATTCTATTTCAAATCATCAAATGTAAGACAATGAATAATAATCCGAAGAAGACCTAAAGTAATTCAAAGTAGAATGTTTAAAACGAGTCTTAGTCTAACTAGGACTGAAATGTAAGGTGGCCCTGCGGACACTTATACGTCTGTAGAGGGCTTCACGAATTTTCCTTGCATCTTCTCAAAAGTTTTCTTTAAACTCGATCACTAGATCTTGCAACATCGGCAAGATCATAAATCGTCAATAAGGATCACTGCACATGAAGTTGGACTTGGTCTTAACTTCTCCGTCCTTAATTTCAACTCTTTGAAGTCCATCAATAGTTTTATCATCACGACGGGTACCAGGGTCCGTAATGAACTTTACGGCCTGTAGAGGTGTCATGATGTTAACTTGGCCCCATCATTTAACAACTTATTGTAACCTCTTCTCTATTTAAATATCACATCATAACCACAGCCTGTAATGAGGACCATGGGCCATGAAGTAAGCCATGATTTTCACTTGTTTTAATTCTACTTGCAGATCCTCTCAGGCCTTACGCTGGTTTAGTTCCAAGGGCTCTACCACAGACCATTATGAAGGTCACAGTACGTCAAGTTGGTCTTAAACTTCACTTGATCATCACCATTCTCTACTTTTTTTCCACTTTTCTCCATATGATAAAATTTTCCTATACCATTAACAAACATATAAAAGTATATAAAAATACACTTATACTAGTACTAGTTCCTACCTTTTAGCATCAAATGAACCACGATTTCGCGGAACATCAACCCCCTCAAACTTAGAACCATTACTTGTCCTAAAGTAATGATACAAAACACATTCAGTCCTCCAAATGTTCAAACACTTTTGAAACTATTCACCAGCCTTTTTAATCAATAATTTTATCCAAAGTCTTGAATCTAACATATAAGTATCAATACATGACATCTCATTACTCAAATACGTTCATGTTTATGCCTGTGAATTATCGACTCACACATTTTACTTCCAAATGCGACCACTATGTTTTCACACCAAAGAAGTCCCTCGTTCATAATAGTTGGGACTGAGTAGTACGTTGACGCTCTCATAGAACTTCTAACACTAGCGACCAACTACCATAGGCTTGCCCTTACTTTTTATGCTCTATCTTTCAAACACCCAGAAGAGGATCAGAGTAGGACTTTTTCGCTTGTAACATACGTTCATGCTAGGGAATGGATATTTGTTTTTCTTAGCAACTAGACCCTTGGTTTTCCAAAGTTTTATTCTCACAGAACTCTTTCTTAACTGATTTCCTCTTTTTCTTTATTTCATAACAATGTAGTAGCCATTATTCGCTTTTTCTTTTCTTTTTCTTCATAGTTTATTTATTTATTAATTGAATTTGGCTCACTTTCTGAACCTTCTTTTTCATTTGTTCTTTCTATTTGGCTTGGATCACCCTCAACTTAGGATTTTGTCCTGAGTTGTGATATCATACCTTCGGAAAACCCAGGATATGATAATTGTTTGGTAAGAACAAAAATTGATTTTAGGCTCAAATTGGGTTCACACGATAAGTTTTTCATTTGATTATTTTATTTTTGGCTTTTTTACTAGTTTAACAAAAATGGCCTACTAATCCTTTCCTAACTGATTTTTTCATATTTAAGCAAGACTAATTGGGCAAGTTCAAGTTGTTTGTTTTAAATGTTAGACTTCAATCAAAAATTACGCACACAACACAGGAATACATTTTTTCAGTTTCTCGAATTACTAGTTAATTAATCAGGCTAGCAATGTTAAACGATGTAATACCTAAGATGTCATCTGAATATCCTAGCAGTCAAACTCATTTTCAGGTTTCTCATTTTTCACAAAGTTAGTTGTTGCACATCTCAACGTAACATACCCAAAAACACTAAACACAGAGACGAACTCCATTTTTCTAACAGCTACGGAAGGTTGCTCACCACCTCCTACCAAAAATAAAAAGGAATTTTCCCACAAAGTCAAGATAGAAAGTAAAACGGGGCTTGGAAGAGAGGCCATGCCTACGACACTCTATGCGCTGATAGTCTTTTCAGTATTGACACCCTTTTCACTGGGTGCACTCTAATAACTCAACACATAAGCATGTTGGCATCATTCAGCATGGCAGGTATTCCACTTCTAGAAGCTCCATCTAATACAACATCACATTGTTGTTGCTCCTGGGATGTTTTTTTTTCTCTCTACCTTCTTTGATACCATGCGAACATTCTTTTCTTGTCGTTTTGCCACTTTGGCCATGTCAATAGGTAACTCAACATCAGATTCTCCATCTTTTTTCTTTATATTGACACAATTTTTCTTAGGGAGTTCTCCCCAAAGAGCATCAAATGATTGTGTGAAAGGCTGCTCATTGAAACACATCAAGAGTGATACTTGCATGACTGTTATTTGGCATCTGGGATGGTTATTAAGCCAGTTTAACAAACTGAGTTCTCATTTCAACCAGTTGTGATTTGAATTCTTCAGTATCGACTGTACCGACAGCCAGTAACTACGTTTTGACACGGGCTTCCAACCCATCCATTTTATCTTTCAGAATAGCGAGCTCCTTGTGCATTTCATTCTTCGGTTTTTGTTGTGCATCTAATACCTTTGTCTTTATTAGTTGGGAATATTATTTACAATCTGATCGACCGAGGTCTTGATTTGACACTGATCTGTAACCTTTTTCCCAAGAAAGACATTTTGAATAGTAATATAAGTACTTGAAGGCTAGGATCTTGAAACTGGATGTAAGGACTCGCCCTGCTCAATTTGGCCAGCAAACTATGGGATAACTGCTTGTGTGTGAGGTACTACTACCAATGGTCCCACCAAACCTGATTTTCTTTCTAAAAGGGGATTGTTGATATTTGAATCTTGGAAATTGCAATTATTGTGGTTTCCTTAGTTGGTCTATCCACCAACTTATTTTGGAGAATGCCCGCCAATAAACAAAATTTTCCTATCAGATAGGGAAACATGCAACATGTTCGCTCATTCAATGCCTTATCATGCATCTCTGTGGTGATGATTCAGCCTGCAGTCACTAGGTAACCGACCATATGGTAGAAACTAGTGAATCTAAAATTGTAATTTCTTGTGGGTCGCAACTCAGCTCGAAATATAGAACACCAAACTTTTGGTAGAAAATTTAGGGATGCCAATGTAACGCGCAGATGTGGATCAGACACCCACGCTTATAACTATCTTTTCGTTGCTATGTAACCACCAATCCAACACATTATGCGCTCTCGGGATGTTGGGTCCTTAATCTCCTGTTCACTTGTGACCTCGTGGTGTTTTGCCTCAAATAAGCCAACAAAAGTCGGTGTTGTATACTTAGGGCCATGTAGAATCCTATTTATCGATACCTTAGAGATACCACAACCTCTCTCCACACAATGATTCTCTCTAACGGGTCATAGGTGGCTGCCAGTATTTTCTGTATTCTCTTCGATGATTCTGTTTCTATAACAATTTTCATTAGGGTGACGGCGTAAATGTCATAGACTCTCTAGGTAGATGGTCGGTGTATTCCCAAGAGTACTGTTCCTCCACTCGAACTAGTGAATTTGCAACACTCTATAGATCTTGGGAAACGCTTGGATGTCTGCAATCATTACTATAGTCATAGGTATGAAAGGACTCATTTTGAATCCCCATGACTTGCTCACAATGACCATGTTGAAGAACTCTTCAGATTTTTCCACCTTTTCATATCACTCTTAAACAATCGATCAATTGTTTGTCTCGCTGTTGGGTTTGGCTCCTGCATATTTTCAAATTCACATTGTATCATTATCAGTGATATCTGAATCCTCAGCTACAGGGACTACCTCTTCCCGTACTCTAGTTGGAGCTTCTGTATTTACCGCATGCAGAGAGGTGTATGTATTTTCCATAGGTTCACTGTCAAACTCTGCAATTCCCCCCGAGTCATCAGCATATTGGATACCATCAGTAGCATCAGATTCAGTTCCCAAGTCCTCCCCGTTATCAAATCTACCGCCTCCATCTTCATACAGAAGAGGAGTGTCCTGGAGGATAGCTCTTTTGTTCTGTGCTCCATTAACCTGATGAGGGTGTTCTTCAGGTGTCACATTAATGAGCACCTCAGAACCACTAGCTCGAGAATCATCGTGACCTTCTGATTAGAAGCATAGGGGGCAGTTTTAATTGGATTCTTTCGTTGAGGAGCCATCATACTTGAAAAATACAAAAATCACTAGTATCGAACATAGGAAAATGACACACTTTTGGGTACTCTGACTTTCCCTATTTAATTTTATCATGATCCCTTGCCTTAAGAATGTCTTCACCCAATCTATCATTAGTAATGGCCACGGAATTAACAAACTAACAAAAACTAATGACAGAAAAAGATTAAAATTGTTACGCTAAGTATGCTCTAGGGGAGCTTGTACAGGCCGTGATATTAACCACGGACATTGAAGTTTAGAAAGAATCAGTGTCCAAAAGGGTCATAAACTTTTGACCAAGTGATGTTCACGGATGGCTACGCGGCCCATGGTGTGCACCACAGTCCGGGATACTACCCGTTAACTTAAGTGAGTGGTGGCTTGACTTCAAATGTGGTTCATGATTGGTTTCACAGCCCCTGGTGGATTCCATGGATCTTAAAACCTATCATTATCTTACACTTTGTCTAGTGTTAAAATTGTCTTCTTCCCTAATTCACTGAAATTCAATATTTTCAGCACCATCACCATTTTTACACAATTGACAACCAACAAATATGCAGCCATAACCCAATTCATAATAACTCACTTCCTAAGAATAAAATCACACCTAACAAATGTACAACCAACTTTTTACCCCCTGTTATAAACCCACATACAAGAACAATTCAAAACCTCCCAATCAACTGAACCCACTACAATGCAGTATCAATTTAAAACAAAACTTGGGTACTGATTTTGATTAATGCTAAGAAAAACAAACTTGCTTTATACAAGATAAAATTGCAATACATTAAGAATTCACTTATTTGTAAATAATGAGAGTTTTCGTTCAAGTAGAGGAATATGAACTTGATTAGCAACAGTTGATCATTTGTTGCACTTGGGATTATGATTTTTGGGTGGATTTAGTATAGATTATTGATGGAACGCATTTATACTATTGAAGAACAATTATAGGATTAGAAATGGAGAGAAAATAATGAACTTTGGCACTTAGGCCCATATATATGTGTAATTTCAACTTTAGTCTACGCGCGGGTTAGGTTGAGTTTTGGTAGGCTGGGTTGCAGATTGTTGGCCGTGAACTTGCCTGTGAGGGGCATTACAGTCCGTGGAAGAGTATCTAACTCTGACTTAGATAAAATACTTGGATGATGAAATCACGGACCGTGATACTTCCCATGAGGACATCCCAATCCGTGAACCTGGTCATGAACATGACTTAGAAAGATGGCATTCATACCTGAGGTTGACGAGAATCTAGACGGTCCGTACAAGATATGAAAGACCTGAACATTTTTCATGCAATTTCCAGTTGCTTCTTTAGGTTGTTCCTCAGGTTGACGGACCTTGAATGTGCCAGTGAATTGCACCACGTCTGTGAGACTACCTGTGAAGGTCAGTCTGCACCCAGTGTTGCACTTTTCCACCTATTCTTTCCTTCACACATCAACATACAATAACTCCACAAAAAAAAATGTAATAGGGAAAATTCCTAGTACAATTACATCTTGGGTTGCCTCCCCAACGTACAAATAAACGTAGCGACACAACGCAGGTTACTTGATTACTTAAACTTCATCAAACTTACATTCCTCTATAATCTTCATATCCTCGTGAACACCTAAATATGCGTTGATACGCTGTCCATTGGCTTTGAACCTCTCGCTTTTATCATTTTCCTTTACAAAAGAACAAAATTGAAACACTTGTGTGACCTTAAAAGGTCCAGAAAATTTATATCTCAACTTACCTGGAAATAGACACAATCTAGAGTTGAAGAGTAATACCAAGTCACTGGGAGTGAAGCTTCTTTTATCAATATTCTTCTCATTATATAGCTTGTTCTTCTCCTTATACAGTGGCGACCTCTCACAAGCTCTTAGACGATACCCATTCATCTCATTGATTTTATCCAACCTCAAGTTTGCAATTTCGCTCCAACTTAGGTTTAGCTTCTTCAATGCCTAGAGAGCTCTATGCTCAGGCTTAATCATCAAATAACATGCCTTTCCAAAAACCAATTGATATGGAGACATACTAATAGGCGTCTTGAAAGCTGACTGATATGCCCATAAAGCATTATCTAGCTTCCTTGCCCAATCTATCCTGTTGAGATCAACTGTCAGTTCAAAGATTTCTTTAATCTCCATGTCGGAACCTCTAATTTTCCACTGGTCTTTGGGAGATAAGGTGTTGCAACCTTGTGTTGTTTTACTCCAAGTTCAGTGAACACCTTGTTGTAAAAGTGAGAACCGCCATCACTGATAATGGCTCTGGGTGTTCCAAACCTTGTGAAAATGTTATTTTCATGAAACTTGCAACATTATTTCCATCGTTCTCGGGTGAAGCAATGACCTTAACAAATTTGGACACATAGTTCATCACAACCAGTATAACCTATATGAACTCACAAATAGGCCCATGAAATCAATGCCCCACACATAAAACAGTTCCACCTAAAGAATAAGTGTCATGGGAAACTCATGGCACCGAAAGATAGATCCTTGCCGCTGGCACGCATCACAACTCCTTACCACATCCACTGCATCCTAATGTATTGTGGGCCAACAGTACCTACACATAATCATATTGTGGGCTGTTCGAGCACCACCATGATGACCACCTACTAAAAATGAGTGACAGGCCTCCAAAATGTACAACATCTCAGCTTTCAAGAATGCACCGCCAAATGATGTTATCCGAGTAGATCCTATATAAATATTGTTCATCCAATAAATACTTACCTACATCATGCATGAACCTCTTTCTTTACTGAATTTTTAATCATTCAGGCATTACATCACTAACAAGAAAAATTAGCATAATCAGCAAACCAAGGAATAAGGTCAATAGTGGCAGCTAATACATGCTCATCTAGTAATGTATCATCTATTTCAAGCTCTTTCTTCTTTGTAGAGTCCAACCTAGATAGGTGATCATCTCTCTGGTTCTCTCAGCCTCTCCTATCTTTCATGTCAAAAGTCAAACTCTTGGAGAAGTAGCACCCATCAGATCATCATAGGCTTGGCATATTGTTTTTCCTTGAGGTACCTAAGGGCAGCAAGGTCTATATGAATTATCACCTTAGTTCAAGCAAGTAAGCTTAGAACATGTCAAACGCATAAAACACCGCCAATAGTTCTTGATCAGTGAATGTGTAGTTTTATAGTGCCCCATTCAGCGACTTACTAGCACAGTAAATCGGATAAAACATCTTATTGTGCTTTCCCCTAGACAACTCCTAATACAATCCTACCAGTATCGCACATTACCTCAAAAGGCTATGCCCAGTCTGGGCCAATAATTACTAGTGCTAAAATCAACTCCTTTCGTCTCTGAAATGCTTTGAGACATGCCTCAACCAAGAAAAATTCCACCTCCTTCTCTCAAATCTTCCACATGGAGTAACTTTGGAAAAGTCCTTCAAGAAACGCATATAGAACTCGGTGTCGCCTAGAAATCTTCTAACACCTTTCGCACAGATTGGCAGAGGTAACTTTTCAATCAACCTGATATTGTCCTTATCGATCTTTATCCCCTTCTGTAATACATTGTGTCCCAGGACAATGCCCTCATTTACCATGAAATGGAACTTCTCTCCATTCAACACTAGCTTGGCCACCTCACATATTTGTAAAGCCCTACTAAGATTCAACAAACAATCATCCAAAGTATCACCAACTATGATGTAGTCATCCGTAAATACATCTAGAGTGTCCTGAACCATATTAGGGAAAATGGACATCGTACACCTTTAAAATGTTGCTGGTGCATTACATATTTCAAATGGCATGCGTTTGAACACAAAGGTGACATAAGGACATGTGAAGGTGGTCTTTTCCAAATCTTCAAGAGCAATGATATCATTTTGTAGCCAGAGTATCCATCTAAGAAACAATCCCCCCCTTTAACAGCCAACCTTTCAAGCATCTGTTCCATGAAGGAATCAGAAAATTATTCCTTAAAGTCCACTTCTTGAGCTTCTTGTAGTCCATACAAACTCGCCATCCATTGACTGGTCTTTATGGCACTAATTACTTCTTGGCATTTGCCACCACACTTATACCAACCTTTATGGGCACATATTGCACTGGACTAACCAGTGACTATCACAAATGGGATAGAACACCCAACATCTAAACACTTGATTATTTCTTTCTTAACAAACTCTTGCATATGTGGGTTTAGCCTCTGTCGGTGACAAATTCCAGGGTTGCAGTCCTCCTCAAGCTGAATCTTATGGGTGCATATACCCGGAGGTATTCCAATTATATTAGCAATGGTACACCCTATATCTCTTTTGTACCTTCTCAATGCCTTGATCACTAACTTCACCTGTTCTTCATTTAAATTTGTAGCTAAGATCACATGTTAAGTGTTATTTGTACCTAAAAATACATACCTAAGGTGACTGGGTAACTGTTTCAGTTCCAGCACCAGTGGCTCCTCGATGGATTGTTTTGCTGGAGGGCAGGCCTATTTTTCAAGTCCATGTCCAATTTATTTGGAGAATACGAGTGTGCTCCCATTCAATGCAAAGCATTCGCGATCTCTATATAGTTACACTGAAATTAGCATCAAATTTCATCGACGTTGCTTCTAAGGTTTCAACAACCATCCTCTCTTATATGGGTACCTTCTTGTCTTCATCACCAACCACCTCTATCGGAGATACTACATCCTTGTTGAGCCTAAGCTTTAGCTCTCCTCTCTCAACATCTACTAAAGTTCTTTGTGTTTCCAAAAATGGTCTTCCCAAAATAACTGGAACCTCAAAGTCAACTTCGTACTCCAAGATCACAAAATAAGCCTGAGATATTAAGGTGTCTACTTGACTAGTACATCACCAAGGAATTCCACTGACCACTTTACTAACCTATCAGCCATATTCAACCTCATTGTTGTGTGTCTTGGAACTCTCAATCCCAATTTCGTGTAGATGGATAATTGTATCAATTTTATGTTGACTCCTAGAGAACACAAGGCTTTTGCAAAGTTAATTCATCCAATGGTGCATGAGATAGTTAATGCATTCGGATCCTCCTTCTTTTGGACCAGATATGTGGTAGAAATGCGCTGCAATGATGAACATCGATAAAAAATCAAGACTTACAATTTTTTCTTATTAACCAAGTCTTTAATTAACTTGGCAATGGAATGTATACTGAAAGATGATTCAACATTGTGATGAATTTGGTGAACTTCCTAGCTTCAACTTTTTTCTTAGCCATTGAGGAAAAAAAGAAGGTGGTCTATGAATATGTTGTAAAGGCATGTTTTCCTCAACCCTTTCTATTTTTCTCTCATATGTTGTGCTTTAGACTGAGGATGCTCAAATTATTTACATGTTCAGCTTCATCCTCCTCTCTACCAGCTTGATCCAACACATGTTCATGTTTTGTACTTGAAAAATTAGGGTTTGTAAGAAATTTACAGCCCCTGGTGGTGATATCCATGCAATGCCCATCCTTCTGAGGATTTTGGATTGTGTCACATTGTAGTGACCCATTCTTCCTTCGGTTCAGTGAGGTTGAGAGTTTCCCCTAGATATTTCCAATATGTTTAATGGAGGTGGTGTGAGAGTCCGCCAACTAACTCATGCTCGAGAAATCACCTCTTATTTCTTTCACCCCTTCATCAGTTGATTCAACTTTCTAGAGTACCTTAGACATCATATCTTCAAGCTTAGACCAATTAGAACTACCACTCTCCCGGTCTCTATTTCCTAGGGGCACATAACCACCACTGCGATAAATCCTATATCCAATATCTGTTTTATAGGTTTCCCTGATCTCAATTTGTTGGCCTATTATACTGACCATCCCTAGCATAGTTTTGACCTGCCTTGAAAGAATTATAACGCTGATTTCCAGAGTTATAATTTTGGAAACCTCCATAGCTCCCCAAATAGTTAGATTCTTCATCTAGGTCTATATTCTGATCATGATACCTATTTTGTTGTCCCACAACATTTATCTTTTCATACATGGCCATAATCTTCTTTGTGAGAAGATCTATTTTCATCCTCATGTTTGCCATGTCTTAATCTCTTTCTTCTTCTCTCTTCTAGATCCTCATCTGTGCCATGTCTTGGTCTCTTTCTTCTTCTCTCTTCCTTTTTTAAGCTTGATGCTCAAATATATAACCAAGATCTTTTACCTATGAATCTCTAGTGTACCAAGCCATGTTGTTCTTTGACACTTCATCTAACAACTGCATTCTCTCCGAGAATGGCTTTCTGATGACTGAATCTCCATAAACTACATCAACAAGAGGTTTAGTAAAATAGTTTAAAGATCTATAGAAAGATTGTTTCAAATGCCTCTTGGTAAGATCATCATTAGGACATTTTTCATCTTTTGGCTGAATCTGCACCAAGTGTCCTGCATCACTTCTCCTAGTAGCTGTTTGTGTGTAATAATCTCGTCTTTCATCTACAGGTCTTTTGATCCTTGGAAGAATCATTCTAGGAATTCTTTTTTCAACTTAGTCCATATTCTGATAGAGTCATCTGGCATCTCGTTAAACCACTTAGTTGCCTCTCCAATAAGAGACAGTGGAAACAACCTCAATCTCATAGTTGTTTGGATCACTCTTGGAATATCATGTGACATAAAAATTCCCACAAAGTTCATCAGATGTTGTTTGCATCATCACCAACTGCACCCCTAAGCATACCTTTTAGGTTCAACAACTGAATCATAGTTTTGGTGATTGTGAACTTAACACCTAAAGTAGTGCAGGTAACACTATAACTCCTCTAGCCCCAACTACATCCAAGTCAATATGATCTTCTTCATATATTATTTCAGTTTGATGTTGACCTCTACCCTTTAGGGCTATTGGTTGCCGCAGGGGAGGGATTAATCCTTCCATCCTTTTGTTATTATATACTACATTAAGTCTAACATTTTGCTAGGCACTTGCCCTAGGTTGATTGATTTCAGCAGTTTGATGAACATTCCATGCAGCATCAATTTCACTTTCTAAGCCTAGTATGTGGATCTGAGCCTCTGTTCTTGTGCACTAACAACTTTCTAATAGTTTTCTGAAATTTAGGGTCGTAAGGAAGCAATAGGGTTCCTTTACTTCTAGTGCTGGTCATACACAAGCGAACATACCTGAAAGAGACACAAACATAAAACAAAACGTAAAATAGAAAATATAACTACAAATCAAATAAAATCTTGTAAAACACTTCTGAATTGAAATTCCTCGATAGAGGCGCCAATATTTGATAAGTCCAAACTTACAATCCAAATAAAAAGAGTAAATGGTCAATGTCAATTTACAGAACTCAATAGTAGTTGAGCTCAATTCCACATAGAATTTCTTTGCAGATAAGGTTTCACCATCGCGTTTATTCGACTGTCGTTCTTATCTCCTACCAAATAACAAAAGAAAGAAAATAGGGTTTGGTTGAAATGTTCAAATTACCAAAACTTATAGTCAAAATATATATCCACAGCTCATAAATTATTTTGTTGTAAGGTAGATTTAGTTAATTAAGAGAAAGCAAGATTACCTTCACCATAACATTATTTTTAGTATTCTTCCGTAACTTGTGCTTCTGGTAAATCAATGTTTACAGAATCATTTTTAGTTAAGCTTATCTAACGTTTTTTAGTCTACTCAGGTAATAATCCCTCATGTTCTCTCCACCCTAGAGTGTTACTAACATTGACCCTTGCTTGAAATGATATGGTGTTAAAGATCTTTTCTCTCGAACTAAAGCTTGAAATCTAATTTGTTAATTTAGGTCAGCTTTATCCTATCTAATATTTTTATCTCGAACAAATACTAGGCACAAGTTCATCTAAGGCATGCACTCATTAGATAAAAATTACATCGAAAGCTAAAATTATTGGTAGTACGTAGAGGATGACTTTTACTCATTTTACAAAATCATAACTAGAATTACGTCATGGATCCCACAACCCTAGTCATCGTATTCATCAACTCATGATTTTGCGTGAACAATTAGTAATTAGGTATAAAAAATGTTAAGAAAGACTTATGAAAATAATTAGAAAATCAACAATCACTTCTATAATCTTATAATCTGAATTTGAACTTTAAACTGAAAACAATAATCAAAATCCCAAAATCAAAGCTAAGAGTAATACTCTATTTTAAGTTGTCAAACTTAACATAATGAATAATAATCTAAAAAATACCTAAAGTAATTAAAGATCGAGTGTTTAAAATGAGTCCTGATCGGACTAAGACTAAAATGTCGGGTGGCCCTACGGCCACTTTTAGAGCTCGTAAAGGGCTTCACGGACCGTGAAGCCCTTTGTAAATTTCCCTTGAATCTTCTCAAAAGTTTTCTTCAAACTCGATCAATGGAACTTGCTAAACAGTAGAAACCACGAATGTTAATAAGGACAACGACCCGTAAAGTTGGATGTGGTCTTTACTTGTTCGACCCAAATATACACTCTTTGAAGTCCATCCACTAGTTCCTCATCTCGACGGGTACCATGGTCCTTAATGAGCTTCATGCCCGAAAAAGTGCCAGTGACTTTTACTTGGCCACATTACTTAACAACTTCTAATAACGTCTTCTTTGGTTCAGCATCACGATCACAACTACGCTCCATAATGAGGACCACGGCTGGTAAAGTTATTCGTGCTTTTCAGTTGTTCAATTTTACTTGCAGCTCCTTTGAGGCCTTACACTGGTTCAGTTTCATGTTCTCAACCACAGACCATTATGAAGGTCACAGTCCATGAAGTTGGTCGTGAACTGCACTTGATCATCATCATTCTTTACTTTTTTTCCATTTTTCTTCATATGCCAGATTTTGCCTACACCATTAATAAACATATCACAGTATAAAAAAAATAAATTTTATTCTAGTATTAGTTCCTCTTTTATGAGCATCAAATGTTCCATGATTTCTCGGCACATCAGATGCATTGTACACAACAAAAAAAAAGAGAAAGTGCAATATCCGTACAAAACCACGGTTTACTGGTCGGATCATGCTATCCCACTAAGTGTAACATAAGCAAGTTCAACAGCATTTTACACACATGCATATACAATATCGTCATATTTATGAACATCGTATATTTTCACAATTCTCAAGATAAACAATTATGTCAAGTAGTTGGTCCTCTCATTGAACCCAAACCAAAACTATAAGCATAACGGAACATGGTACCCAATTCCATAGTTATGCCAGAACGTGCAATCCGATTCCATTTCTATGCCGAAACGTGGCAAGCGATCTCAATTAGTTATGCCGCAACATGGCAATCCGATCATTTAACACACCACAATCACAAACACAAGTATACTCTCAAGTCATATAATCAAGAAGTGATTCATGACATATAGTTTTTCGTCTATCTAACTTATAACAAGTGTAATTGGTAATGCAACACTCAAATACAGACAAGTATCATAATGCAGAAAGAACAAACATACATCAAACAATCATAGAATCACAACCATAACCTACCTCAAAACAAGCTTGAAACCCTAAGAAATTGGATCCATCCCTTTACGAATTTTTTCCACTTATTCTTGGTCTATAAACAATCAGTATAATGTGGAAATGAATAACCAATCCCTAATTATCCGAATTACTAACAATTTTAACAAACCCTATATCATACCCATGATCTCAAGTATCCAAACAGGGCTTTTCCCACTATGATTTCCAATTCAAAACCCTCTCCCATTGATAATAACCCAAGAAAGTAGGTTCTACGGATCAAAAATATCTTTGGAGAGTGAAAAGCTTACTTTTATCCACAAGAATGGTGGAAAACTATCAAGAGTTGCATGAGGTTCATTTATTATCTCTAAAAATTGATTTGTGCAGAATAAGGTCATTTAGGGGTTTATTTAATACCTTAAGTCGCGTCTGGCCTACCACAACTTCCCTCACCCCTCTACAACGGCCCCACCACAGAGACCAATTCCAATGACAGGGCAGCTTGAAAGAAATTGTGAGCTATTTAATTAATTCCAAGAGCCCCATTTCACAACAAACCTTTAATCAACGACACTCAGAAAATACCTTTCATGCTAACATCAATTACCAGAGTTCTACTTATCCGAATTCAATTTCGTAAATTTGTATGTATGCCTTAATGAGTTATCTAATTACTCATGTAATCAAAACTATAATTAAACCACCTCATTATTACCATATTTACCGACACCTTAATAGTTTTGATTTCATCTAAATCAAGACTACTTGGGAAATTCAAAATACTACGAAACGTGGTCATTACAATTAAAATTCAAGAAATTTTTTCTAAATTGAGTTGTAAATAATAGACTAATAAAGTTATAGTCACATTCGTAATGTTATCTTAATTTCACCTAGCTTTCATATAAAATTTACCTCATATATCTTTACCACGATAGAAGTGCAACGACCCGGGAGTACTCCCTAGGCGTCACATGATGTACTTGACCTCTGGGAGGTCTTGTACACGACTCTTATCTTTCATTCATCAAATAGGTATGAAAAAGTAGTGTTGAATTAAAACTTTTTACAATAATGTCAAGAAGAATCTCTTTTATAAAATGTAAGAAGAACTAAGTATCATCATCACGAGCCATCTTAGAAACATATTATTATCATAGGGTTACAAACCTTACATAGAAAAGAAACTCATGGCTAATACAAAGTCTTTAATAGAAAGGAAACTAGAAATAACATCCATGTCCTCGAACATATGAGGACCTACCAAGGGCCTTTAGAGAACTATTTACTTTCCAAGTTTCAACTCTAAGTTCCTCACTTCCTTCCACCTAAACTTGTAGAAATAAATAAGAGTACGGAGTTAGTAAAATTAGGCAGTACGTATGGCAATTATGCAAAAACATTCTGTAAAAAAGACATTTTAGTTTAAATATACTTTTCATGCTATTTTGTTCAAGAACCAAGTGTTAAGATATCATACAAGTCAATCATTAATCGTACAAGGTAATACTTCCATAAATCTCAACATTTAATCTTATTCAGTAAGTAAACCATTATCCATTTAGACCTTTTATCCAAAGTTAACCTAAGACCCACCATGGTAAGACATAAACAGACCGTCCATACTACCTCTTCAATACAAACCTAAGTGATCCTTAAGAATAATAAAGATAAGGATACTTCCTTTTCATCACAACTCAATAAGACAAAATTTATTCTTAGAGATACGAGAGGAACATTCATGGATTCACAAACATCACACAAAGACCATCCCCTAGGATAACTACAAGTTACACTAGTGCAATCATCACATTCTACTAATCCCACTTAGTGGTCCTTTGGAACCACCCTAGACTAGGCACCTCACATTCAACCATTCACATAACCTTCATTAACATTAGACATAAGACCTACATGTTTTTAACATTAGGGATAAAGTCAACTTACTTCATCAATATCATATAGTAACCAATTACAAGGACACACCAAGTCTCCCTGTAAATACCTACTTGTGCAATGCATAGATGGTGTCCCATTCCACCACCTACCCTAAGTAGTACACCCTTAGTAAAACCTAGTTCATTACGTTCATTTGTGAGGGCTAGCTTTAATTGACACAGACCATGGGTGCTTAACATGGAATCTTGGTATTAACCCAGCCAGATGAGGGTTACCCACTAGCCTAAGGTAGGCTCATTCTTTAATCCTTTACGTGGAACACCATTAGTTATTCCTATGTGGCGCATAATTAAGGGATAAAGAGATTGCTTCTAAGTACTGCATCTCAACTAACAAAGAGTAGCATCTCAAGAGGTTACTTTTGTACACTACATCTCTACTAACGAAGACTATCCACCCCTTTCTCAAATCCTCTCGGTGATAAGCACTAATCATCAGTAAATTTTAGACTTCCATTACATTTATTAGCTATAGGTTAAAGGATTGCTACAGAGTATTACATCTCAACTCATGAAGAGTACTCATCCCAACTTATAATTCATTTCATTGGAAAGTTCTTAGGAATATTGATGTTGTTACTAGACACTATATCTCTACTCACGAGGAGTGTCCACCCCAATATCTCCCATTCATTGATTAGAGTTTTATTGAAAAAACATTTTAATAGACTCTCATTCATTACATTTTTATTAGATTCACTCATTCATTCATTCATTGTGTGTATATGTGAGAAAGCATTTCACATAACCACCATAATTCATGACATTGTTTTCTAAACATGATCATACTATATTCATCATAATCCATACACAATCACACTTCACATTCACATTATACTCCAATAATAACAGCATCTTCAAGAATCATATGCATATATTCACCCTCTCTCAACTTTCCAATAATTCATCATAATTAGGCATGAATAGCATTACATAATCATAATACAACATAGTATAAACACAATTCTAAAAATATCCAATCGTATTTATCAAACCCAATTCATAAGACAAAATTAGAGAATTAGGATGATCATGGGTCCATGGAGTTCCTTATCATAAAACCATCAATTATCATTGAAAAAATCGAAATTCATCCATTTAAACCTTTTAATCCAAGAACCCATGTTTAGAATTCGAAATAGGATATTTAGGATTTTTGAGATATTTTGAAAATCCTTTGAATTGACTCCTT
This sequence comes from Solanum pennellii, assembly GCF_001406875.1. Classification (NCBI taxonomy): domain Eukaryota; kingdom Viridiplantae; phylum Streptophyta; class Magnoliopsida; order Solanales; family Solanaceae; genus Solanum; species Solanum pennellii. The sequence continues at coordinate 39,296,503 of NC_028639.1, read as the reverse complement.
GAATGATAGAAGGATAAAGGATGAAATTACCATACCTTAATGAAGTCCTATCCATGAAATTTGGGTTGAAAAACTTGGAGAATTTGACCTTCTTTCCTTGGAGATTCAAAGCTCATCAATGGAGGTTTTGGAGAAAGAGAATGGAGAGCTTTTGATTTTAAACTTGAGAGTTTTGTTTTGATTAGTGATTTGGGGTAAAAATAACTCAAAAACCGTTTATAATAAAACCACAAAGTACCCAAAAAAAAAATACATAATTTGAATTATTTAATTAAGTGTAATATTACTTTAAAACAACACAACCAAATCTGGGACATGGCTGCACATCACGGGAACACTTCTGACTCTTTGTTCTAGAATTTAATTTGAGGAAAATTGGTTTGTGACAATCCCGCGTCATAAGGAAACTTTTTGCCTTTTAAGTGCTTGAGGTGCGACGCTCCATGGGCTTCAAAAACAGGTTGCCTGCATGCTGCCTTGGCATCCCCTTTTGTCAAAGCTTGGGTCCACCTCAAGGACCCTTTTGTTGATTCTTGGGGAATTTTACATTGACGTTTTGACCCTAAACTCAATCATTAAGACACTAGGGTCAGCTCCACTGATTTTTGACTAAAAAACACATAAAAATACATACAACATACAAGGACACACTAGTACACACAAGACTAGTTTCAAGACGTCTTGGTCGTCCTTAAACGTTTCACTTGGAAACTCTTTAAAACTTACTTAAAAGGCTGAATTCTGTAATTTTGACAAGTCATTAACTCAATAAACTCCTGTGAAGCTCTAACTTATCCTAGTTCATTTTGAGGGTCGTTACAAGAAGAGATAAAGTGAAAAATATATCTAATTATATGATCAAACAATTATTAAGTATGGCCCCTCTGTTCTTTTATTTTGTGTTTTGGAGATTAAATTAGATTAATTTTGATTAATATTTTAAGGTGTATAATTTTATATAAATTAATCTGATTTTGTAAATACAAAATATAAGAATCTAGCATAATAGGAGTAATTATTATTTTTAAGACAACCAATTCATTCCTATCTATAAGAGAACATGAGTAATACTTTTTGTTCAGAAAGTAATTGAGTTAAGCCCTTTAATGGTTATTTCTGTTTATAAAATTGTTGTTATTTTTTAATAGTTTTTTAGAATTGTACAGTCACCCAAATTTTATATTACTATTTTAAAAATTTACTAAATATTACAAAAGACTACTTCTCTCCTAGTTGACATTCAATGACACATTAAATTTTTTTATTCAATTCAGGTTTGAAATTCTTAATTATCAAGAAAAAATTATTACCGTTCTAGAAGAATTTGTTTATGAGTTTTTTATTGTTTGATAACACATACTTTGTAAACAATTTTTTTTAACAAAATCTTCTTTCACCGACATAAAGCCTGATAATATTATCATACAGAGAGCAATAATATTCATCTTGAAAATTAAAAAATAATGTCTGTGAACTTAATAGAATTATTTATTTTAGCACAAGTATAGGCTTTCTACATAAAATTAATGACATTAATTCTCTCCTTTGTTGGAGCTCCATAAATTTCCAAATATCTCCAACTATTTTTTTCAACATCATAAAAGTTCAAAAAATAAAATACTATTTTTCATTGCAATAAATAAAAATTCTCCATCACGATAATCATATAATCCTTGAGGTTGACAATATTTTGGTTTCTATATATCTTACACATCTTTCCATTGGTGAGGAATGTGAATGTCATGACTCTTCCATTCTTCTTTTTCAATATTTTCTAAAACCCACAAATAATTTTGACAAGTGAAATATCCCCAACTGTCTAGAAATGCTATTTTTCCCTTCACTTTAATCAAATCATAATCAAATATATTGTCACATATATCATTATCCAATTCAATAATCTGGAATTTTCAGCTCTTATATCAAATGCAACTATTGATTTCTTCGAGTAAATCACCAAATCGATAACTGCTTTAATTTAGTAACTTTTTGTTCTTAAACATGGGAGATAATTTAAAATACCTTCATTTTTTGTTCATGATTTGCCTATGTTTAAAGTGAAAATAAATTACAGTACCTGCCAAGTGAATTATCAGTCTGCATCAAATCTTTGTACATCTTTTTTACGAGTTCACGACATACTGAATAGTAATATGAAGATTCAATTGAGTGAGATTTTTTTCTGTAACAAGGAAGAAGTACCAATTTTCTCGTACCAGGTTTGGAAACATTCTCCTTTTCATACTTTCATATATAGTATGCATACTGTATATGAAATATTGAGTGTGGCAATTAAAATTCCATCTAGATGTATTTCCTTCTTCTTTTGGATCTACAGCTTATAGATCTTCAGCTTTCCCAATAAGGAATTTTGTTCCACCATGGCGAGTCATAGAGCTTATGTCATGACCCAACCCACCCGGTCGTGTGGGCACCTATTCTAAGACCTAAGAAGGAGAACCCTCGGTTCCCAAAGACATAAAACATCACAGAACATAAAGGAAAACTAAGAATAAATATATTAACGGAATTCTTAATTAAAAACCTTTAAAGAAATTTTGAGTTGAGACTTGTAAAGTAATTAACACACACAAAGATCTAGTCTAAACAGGTACAAGAGATTGCTAAAAGTAGAAACTCGATATAAATAATAATCGACACAGCTCCCACCATATAGAATAAAAAGTAGAAGATGTCGGAGAATTCCTTCGTCTTCACCTAATGAAATATCACCAATCTACATCAAGACTATGTCAAAACACATAGCAATAGTAGTATCAGTACAAACACACGTACTCATAGGCATCATCAGTTAACCTGACACCCACCGCATAATATACGAAACTAACTAGTAAGGTCATATAATAAAACCCCTCGTTTCTCCACCTTCCTCCCCTCAAATTACAGACGGATCACACTAACACCCTAATTACTAACCCTTTTTCGAGTCAACCTCCATACTAGGTTCTTGATCATAGCCTTATCATTCTAACACATATATAATTACCGAGTATAACGACAACATGTACACTAACCCCACTCTTTAGCATTTTAACACATGACTCCATCACTTGGTCATTAGCAATTCTTGAGACACTGATTCCCCACATTCGTTTAACCTCTTCATTAATAAAAACACCAAGTAAACCCGATGTAGAATCACATCCAAGCATTAGACCTAATAGCCCTAACACGACTCTGAGAAATAACAAACCAATTATAACTACATGCCATAATCAATTTCACATTCTCCATGAAAACAATTATGTCATGACTTTGGTTCTCTTGTGGAACCAAAAACTAAACTATTAGAATACTGAAACGTGGTACCCGATCCCATAGTTATGCCGGAACGTGGAAACCGATCCTATCCATATGTTGAAAAGTGGAAATCCTATCCCAGTTAGTTATGCCAGAACATTGCAATCAAATCCTAGTTAATTATGTCAGAATGTGGCAATCTGATCCATGTTAGTTATGCCAAAATGTGGAAATCTAATGCTATTTAATTATGCCAAAACGTGGAAATCTGATCCTAGTTACTTATTTCAGAACGTGGAAATCAGATGCTTCAACACACCCAAATCACAATCACAACTATATCATCACAATCATACAACAAGAACTGATTCATGGCATATAGTCATTCATTTATGTCCTTTACAACATGTGTGATAAAGAATGCAACATTCACACACACGTGCATCATACTGAAGCCAACAAACATACCTCCCACAATCATAGAACGGTAACCATCACCTAAAATGGAATATCTATCACGCAAATCATGCAAACCATTATTCGACAATACTCAACCCTAATTCATATTGTAAGGATTCTTTCTAGGGTTTGGATCCTAAATCATTTGGTGCAGGAAGTCCTACACATAAATTATACAATCGATTTACATATAATACGCAATGAGCACAAATTTGAACTACCCAATTAATAAAACCTAGCCAACCTGGGTGCCAAGCGGTTGAACAATATTTTTGACCTTGATTCCAATTTTACGGGCTTTGTGATGGTGAATTTTGCCCAAGAATCCGCAAGATACCACAATTCTCCCGCTATAAATCTCCTTCTCATTCCTTCCCATGCCTTGAACAACTTTTGTGAGTCTTAGAGGTTATTTTATGACTCATTAGAAATTTTAGAACGATGGAGAAAAATTAAATTTCTCCTAATTTAAGCTTTACATCGCCTATCTCACCCTGGATCTAGCTTACCCCATCCTAGAGCCGCCTCCCTAGTAACAACTAGCACGTTATGGAAGGAAAAGGCACATAACGATACTTTTTGGTCGTTATAGTAGATAACAATTTGCCCCTCGTTCGTCCTCGAATGACCAGTGCACATGACATAATCCTACTTTTCAATTTATTGACATAAGATAAATACTATGCTCGATGCCCAATTGAAAAATTTAAGAGCATACGAAGAAAAAAATATTTTAAATTACACAGACTAGCCCACCAGAGCGAGAGCCCTCCCGCTGAGGCGGAGCCACTGTGCGGGAGATCGTGAAGCAATAACGAGGGGGAAAGAAATTTTTCTCCCATTTCCTTGTATTCCCTTAGAACTCCCTCCGAAAAATCCTCTAGGCTAAAATATTCAGAACACCAAATTAAAATAAAATTCTCATCTCTCACCCTATTTTACTTCCGTTACTTGGCTAAAAAACAATTGCGTGTCATGATCGGATTGTATAGAAATGATTTTTCTAATCGTTATTTATAAATATACCTAGATTGCTAGATTTATAGAAAAACGTAGCATGGGTACTTCGCTTACATCCCCAACGTCTCTGTAATGTCTTGGGCATATGGATTTTGGGAAACAAGATTGATTTGGTATAAAAATTTGTAGTGGAGTTGAAAGGTCTTCTTGCATAAACTCTAAATTTGAACGTCATTTAAGGATTATTTTGTTAAAATAATTACATAATTAGGTTATAAGGTGGTTTATATACTCTGATATACAAAACATCTGTCAATATGGAGGCTTTTTGGGATGAAGAGGCACCATAATCATGGTTGGTGTTCATCCTAGATGAAGGAAGCTCTGGCAGCTTTTATCACACTTGGCGTCATGCACAATCCTGCTAGGGCAGGATTGTGGCCTCTATGGCGGGATACACCAAACAACCTTCCATGCACCCTTACGTAGAAATTTGCTCTTCTCATTCTAGCTTAAAAATGACTATTGTCTAGTGTCCTACGCTATGTGCAACATATTTTAGGTTATATAAAGGCACATCACAATAAAGATAATATACATTTCATCTAGTTTCCCGATGTCGCGAGTCGGGAGAGGTATCATGACTACCGTAACAGAATTTTTTATTATGAGAGGGGTTTTATGCAGCACATGCTAAAGGAAAAGGAGACTGTCTTCAATGCTCGTGTGGTAGACTTTGGATGGGTTTCGCTGACCCAATGCCCCTCTACGACCTGAGATGATCAGGGTGCAAGATTTTTATGCTATATTTCAAACAGTCCACTGGGATGAACCTAGCCCACCATCATCTACATTCGAGGGTTTGACATCTGTTGCCACAACTCCAAAGTGAGGTACTAGAGTTTCCAAAGGTCTCAAATGCAGAGCACATGACCAAGCTGAGAGAGATGGCCTGGAGTGTCTAAGGGACACTCTGGTAGATCCTATACATCGCGACAAAGTCAAATGAGCTAAAGTTGTGGGCATTACTAGCATGTACTGGTCACCCGATGTGAAGAGGTGGCTACAATTGGTCACTAGGAGGATCTACTCGTCGGACAACCGTACAAACGTGACCTTTCCTCAGGCCTTGGTGATGTCGTAGGTCGTATTCCATACAAGGTATAGATCTGAATGTGGGGGAGAATATTATCACCAAGTGGAAGATGTTATAGTGGGGTAACAAGAAGGTTTTCTTCCAATCGGGACTCATTACTGTGTTATGCAAGCGGGCGGGAGTGCCACTTTTTGATGTCGATAAGGTAATTCCTATGGACCCATCCCCCATTTTCACCCTCTTTTTGTCAGGTCTGGTTTAACTTCTAGGAGCAAGAGGAGGAGGATTGGCAAGGCTAGAAGTAGTAGGAGGCCACAGGTTTGGACAAGGAGGGAGACCACGACGCTTGTCCCTGTAGGTCTCAGCCTCCATTTTTAGAAACACAAGTAGAGGGGAGGACTTGGACGTTGTTCAAATGAGGTTGGGTTACCTTGATGTAGACACCACTCTGATCCCCCAGTACCTCCCTAGAGCTTGAGATGCTCTGTCGCGTGCTATGTCAGGAGAGAAGAAAGGGTCTGCGAGGGACCATTTTCTAGTCCAAATAAGGAAGGCGATAAAGATCATGCTCACTTTGTATCACCCCCAACATGATATTCCCGTAGTTCAGAAATGGGATTTACAGTGTTACTCTTTCTTGGGTAAGGCTGGGACAGGGCGTTTCTCCTTAAGGAGTTATATTCTGACGATGACACTTCCCATTCCTAAGTCTCAGAGTCGCAGATTTATTTTCTTAGCCCCTCTTAAGCTTGTATTTTTTGGAAAACATTGTTTCTATCTTTTTTAATTACTATGTTTGTTGAGCATTGATCTAGTTTTTGTTGTCTTGTGCGGTCATATGTTTAATCATAAGGTTTTTTCGTATAATCTATTAATTTTGTTGATAAACACTTTTAGACTAGTATGGGTGAATTCAGATACCATTCGAGGTCTTAAATTGAGTTTAGGAAAACCACGGGAGATAGGTTGAACATCTTCTTCACCTAATCCTACTCTAGAGGGAGAAATCCTACTCTAGGGGGCTCGGCTTGGCAGAATTAATCCCACTCCAGCGGCCCAAATGGAGGCAGGATATCCACTAAGATTTTTTGGGGGTTTTCTATCTTTTCTAAATTCCAACAAGGTTCCCAACTGCGCTTGGAAAGTTTTTGAATATTTCTCATAACTAGGATTAACCCTGGGGCTACTCAAAGTACAACCCATTATGCACAAACCAGTTCGTTCCAATAAATTCGGCACTACAACCCTACACATCCACAAGATACACCCAGAAATTCACGCGGTTATTACTTAAGCACAAGACACGTTCAGATCTGCCTCACAATTTGTCTCACATAATTCAAACCATTTAGACAACATATTGCACATAAAAATTTTCAGATGCACATTTATAGTATAAGTAATCACATCCTCATATTCAACAAGATCTACTTTACATTAAGAGTTAATTTTAGTAATACGAAATTCACATTCACAGACAAACCAATTCTTAATAAGTTACTTCGCTCCTTGGATTACTATTATTGATCATCCATGTGTTTACACTTCCCCTAGGGACAGATACCAGTTGGAACCTTTCAACTTCCAATTACCTTTCTTGTGGCCCCTCCGTCATGATCACGAAGTCCGATTTACATAGTTGAGATACCAACTAGAATAGGGAGACACAAATTGGACTAAACTTATACCATAACCAACACTTCACACGAACTAAGAGAACAAGGTGAAACAACTTACTGACATGCTTCCTAGACTCTTGCAGATTAGATGTGGATGTCAACACACCTTCCTCAAGAGTCTAGTCCAATTATGCTCTTGTACAGGGAGACCAGTAACCTATGCTTTGATCATAACTTGTCGCGACCCAACACACCGGGTTGTGCGGGCACCTACTCAAACACCTAAATAGGAGATCCTTGATTCCCAACGAGTTTGAACAATGAAGGAGATAAAGGAAAAAAAAGAATAAAAGATATTAATGGAATTTTTTATCAAAAACCTTTAAAATCATTTCGAGTTAAGACTTGTAAATTTATTAACAATTTCAAAGATCTAGTCTAAAAAGGTAAAAGAGCTAGCTAAAAGTATAAACTAAAAATAAATAATAAGAGGTACAACTGTGACCATGCAGAAGGAAAAGTATAAGTTGCTAGAAAATTTCTTCGTCTTCACCTAATGAAACATCACCAACATGCATCAAGACTATGTTCACCAACAAGGAGTGGTGTTCTTATCCTTTCAAATTCAAGGTGAGGCCAATAAATGGTGGATATTTTACATAGAATGTAGATGTTCTACATTACCTCCACTTACATTGACCCAATTCTATGTCTTCTTTCTAGAGAAGTATGTATCTAGGACATTGAGACATCGCAAGAAGGTTTAGTGTATGGCATTGGAGAAAGGTGGTATTTTTGTGACTGCTTATGAGGCCAAGTTTCATGATTTGTTAAACATATGCTACGCAGTTGGTTACCACTAAGGAGGAAAGGATCTGGTTGATTTTTAGAGATTTGAATTTTGAGTTGCAAGTTTATCTGTCCACATGACTTCTTCATGGAAGATTTTCAATAAGCTCATAGGTTATGTTAACAAAGTCGCGGGGGTGAGGCGAGATGGTTAAAAGGCATTGGTTAAGAGGGACAAGCAGTCTAGAAGTTTTTAGGGCTCCTATGCTAGAGGATTGGTTGACTGACGCTCGCAGCCAACCCAATTCAGTCTGCCATGCCCGCCTTTACATATAACTATTTGAGGACTTGATATAATAATTTTAATGATAGCCACAGTATCGTGCCTGCGAGGGGTAGCAGACCATACGATACTCACAGTTGTTTTAATTTTGGTGTACTTGTACAAATTAGGAGAAATTGTCCACACTAGCACCTGTTCAAGTCCTAATGGAAGACTTCTCGAGCAATGGTACTCCCAATAAATTGCAGTAATGGTAGAGGAGTTCCACAAGGTGGGCGAGGAGGTAACTAGCGATGTTCTGGTGTTAAAGGAATAGGTAACAGAGTTAGAGGTAATGTGCAACCAGGTAGAGAGGTAGCTTGTGATGATGATAAGGTTCAATGTTATGTTTTTGTAGGCAAGAATGAGGCAGAGGCGTCTAATGCAGTGATCACATGTACTATTCTTGTCTATGACTGGATAGCTAATGTGTTATTCGATCCAATTCCACTTATTCATATGTGTGTGTGAGATTTGCCTCTGATTTTGATATGTTGTATGATATCCTTGATGCCCCTATTAATTTTTCTACCCCCATTGGAGATTCAGCCGTAGTCACCCACGTCTATCATGCTTTCCCTATTTTGTTTACGGGATTTACGACTTCAGTTAATTTGGTGATTTTGGATATGAATGGTTTTTATATTATTTTAGGCATGAATTGGTTTCCTCCCTATAATGATGTGCTTAATTATATTACTAAGTCTATGACTCTAGAAATTCCGAGAAAGGAAAGATTCGAGTGGGAAAGGGTGTACATGCCTAAGAATGGTAAGATTATATCCTCAATCCGGGCTAGTAAGCTAGTAGAGCAAGGTTGTTTAGCTTATTTACCTCATGTTAGGGATTTTGAGATTAAGGCTCCATCCGTTGACTCTATTCATGTGGTGTCCGAGTTTAGTGAAGTATTTCCTAATAACTTTCCTAGCATACCTCCGGATAGAGAGATAGATTTTTGTATTGACTTACAGTCTGACACTCGTCCCATTTCAATTCCTCCTTATAACATGGCTCTGGCTGAGTTGAGAGATCTTAAGGCTCAAATCCAAGAGCTTCTTGATAAGGGATTTATTTGTCCTAGTGCTTCCCATGGGGTGCTCCAGTCTTATTTGTCGAGAAGAAGGATGGTAGCATAAGGATGTGTATAGATTGCCTGTAATTGAATAGAATCACTATTTGTAATAGGTACTCCTTGGCTCGAATTCATGATTTATTCAATCAATTGCAAGGTGAAACAATCTTCTCAAAGATTGATTTATGATATGCGTATCATCAATTAAAAATTAGTATAGAAGACATACCCCAGACAACTTGTTATGGGTATTATGAATTTATTGTGATGTCATTTTGGTTGACTAATGAGCCTACAACTTTCATGAGCTTGAGGAATGGGCCGTTAAACCCATTTATTAATTCCTTTGTGATAGTATTTATTGATGATATTTTGGTGTATCAAGAAGTTAAGAAGATCACGCTAACCATCTCCGTACTGTTTAGGGTGTTCTTAGGAAGCAAAAGTTATTTGCAAAATTTTTCGTGTAAATTTTGGTTGAAATTGGTTGCATTGTTGGGGCATGTAGTGTCAAAAGAAGTACTAAGCGTAGACCCCCAAAAGATTGAACGGTTAGGAACTAGGTAAGACTAGGTTCGGTTACGGAAATTAGGAGTTTTGTAGGACTTGTTAGTTCTTAATGCCATTTTGTTAAGAGTTTTGCAGCAGTGGCTACCCACTTGACCAATTTGACCAAAAAAGAGGTACCATTTTAATGGACTGAGAAATGTGAGGAGAGCTTCAAAAATCTTAAGACTTTTTTTCCCACCACGCCCATCCTAACATTATTGGTTGAAGGTAAGGACTTCATTGTTTATTGTGATGATCCACATTCTAGTTTCATGCCATGCTAATGCTAGATAAGAATGTAATAGATTATTCCTCGTGGCAATTGAAGGTGCATGAGTTGAATTTCCCCACTCAAAACTTGTAGTTAGCAGTGGTGATAATTGCTTTTAAGATCTCGTTACATTACCTTTATGGTGTTAAGTGTGAGGTACTTACTGATCATCATGGTTTGCAACATGTATTCACTCAAAAAGATTTTAATTTGAGACAACGAAGATTGATGGACATACTCAAGGATTATGTTGTGACCATCCAATCTCATCCGTGAAAGGATAACATAGTGCCTGATGCCTTGAGTAGAAAGGCAGTAAATATGGGTAGTTTAACTTACTTAAGTGTAGCCAAGATACCTTTAGTCAAGGAAATTCAGTCTTTAGAATCTAGGTTCATGCAGTTGAGCATCTCCGAAAGAGGTGGGGTGTTAGCTAGTATTAAAGCTAAGTCCTTGTTCATGGAGGATATCAAGACCAAACAATTCAAAGATTGGAATCTAGATGAACAAAAGACAAAAATTACAACGGGTAAATCCCAAGAGACCACTCTTGATGCGGATGGGGTACTTAATCATAAGGGTAGGATTTACGTTCCTCGAGTAGAAGACTTGATTAAAAAATTGTTTGTGAAATCTCATGGTTCGCGGTATTCCATTCATCCGGGTGTTAGCAAGATGTATAGAGATCAGATTAAAATTTATTGGTGGTCGAAAATGAAGAAAGACATCGAACAGTTCGTGGTGAGATGCCCGAATTGTTAACAAGTATGAACATCAAAGGCATGTGGGCTTAATCAAAAGAATGCTAAATACGGAATGGAAGTGTGTAAGCCATGGACTTTGTGGTTGGTCTCCTCAAGACCTTGGGGACGTTTATTTCTATTTGGTTTGTGGTTGCCAGATTGACTAAGTCAGTCCATTTTATTCCTGTAAGGTTAGATTACAATGCATAACAACTAGCTAAAATCTATGTGAAAAAGATAGTGAGGTTGCATGGGGTGCCCCTGTCTATAATCTCATATCGCAGTACCCTTTTCACTTCTATGTTTTGGAGAAAGTTTCATGATGAATTGGGTAAGCGACTCACTTTTAGTACAACCTTTCATCCTCAGACGGATGGACAATCGGAAAAGACTATTCATGTGTTGGAAGACATGTTGAGGGTTTGTGTGACTGACTTTGGAGGGCATTGGGATAAGTTCTTACCACTATATGAGTTCTCCTACAATAATAGTTATTACTCAAACATTGATATGGCACCATTTGAGGCATTATATGGGAGGGGATGTAGATCACCCATAGGTTTGTTTGAGGTCGTAGATGTGAATCCTTTTGGGTCGACTTAGAAAATGATACACAAGATAAGGTGAGGAGATTTCAAGCTAAATTTCTAGCCGCCCAGAGTAGACAAAAAAAGTAGGTGGATCATAAGGTATGGCACATAGAGTTTCAGACTTGCGAAAATTTTCTTCTTAAGGTATCACATATAAAAGGGTTGATGAGAATCATTGAGAAAAGTTGGTCCTTTGAGGTTCTTGAATGCGTAGAACGGGTGGCGTATATATTGGCGTTACCCCCTAATTTTTCCGATGTACATCCCGTATTTCATGTGTCTGTGCTGAAGAGATATCATGGGAATGGTGACTATATCATTAAGTTGGATTCGACTGTGCTAGATAAAGGGCTCCAACATGAGGAGGAACCGATTGCTATTCTTGATCATGATTTCGTTAGTTGAGGACAAAAGAAATTAAGTCCGTGAAGTTCCAATGGAAGCATTGTCTAGTGGAGGAAGCTACTTGGGAGACTGAGAGGGACATGCGACACATTTATCAACAATTGTTTACTGATTCAGGTACTACTTTGGCCCTTCCTTAGCTTATTTTTCCTAAGTTTTGTCACTCGAGGACGAGTGAAGGGTATATTTATATCCATTGTAATGGCCGGAATCTGTACGACTTTACAAAATTTAAATTGGATAAATAGATCTCTTGTAATAAATCTTAAAGTCAAGGGTAATTTCCCAGTGCAGTGGGTTGAGAGTGTATATTAAAAAGGGAAAATTGGATTCTCTAAAAGGGGTTCTATCTCGAATCCTGCCCACGCAGCGGGATTATTTCCACTACAGCAGGATAGGTGCCGATGTAGCGGATGAGAAGGGGATTGGAAATTGTAGATTTTTTGGATTTTTCAATGAGGCTCACTATTTCGAAAATGCCTCTGCAACGACGCCGCTACAGTAGGATGGGTGTCACTATAGCGAGACAATCGCAAATAAAATATTAATAACATCTCTAAATGACCTTATTTGGCACTTTTTCGACTTTTATAGCTAAAGAACGACCCCTGGGCTATTCCAACTCATTTTCCATTATTCTTGAAGCTAAGCGTAAGCTTTTCACTCCCTGAATTTATTTTTCAATCCTTAGAACATAATAGAAAGGGTCAATATTGATGGGGAAGGGTTTCTTGATAGATTATATGGTGTAATTAACCCTAAATTCTAGTTAGGATCATGAGTTTTATCTAGGGTTCATAAAATTGTTAGTATTCCAGGTAATTAGCGATTGTTTATTGAATCCATATTATTGTGATTATTTGGAGACCAAGAACAAGCGGAACTAATCCGGAAAAGGAAGGATCACATTTCTTAAGGTTTCAAGCGTGTTTCAAGGTAGGTGATGGTTTTGATTTCACGATTTGTGTGATGTATGCATGTTCTTGCTTCATTATGATAATTTCATGTAGATGAATGTCAAAATATTGATCACGTTGTTGTATTTGAGATAGATGAATGATATATCCATGAAATTATGATGTAAATGTATGAATGTGATGATGTGCATGTGATTGTGATTGTGATTGTGATTGTGATTGGATATCTGATTGCCAAGTTGCGGAAAGCTAACTTGGATCGGATTTCCACATTCCAGCATAAATATTGGATCGGGTTGCCATATTTCGTCACAAATATGGGATCAGATTGACACATTCCGGCAACCTAATTAGGATCGAGTAACACACCAGTGCACTAACAGCTAGAGTTTTGGTTCCGTGAGTGGACCAATGATGTGTTAAGAATGTGAATTTTGTTGTTGCAATACCATGTTGATAATGTTGTTTATGATGATATATATGCATATGATTATAATGTTGTTTAAATTTTTTATATTGCACTAGTAGGATAGTCGTGTGATCCTACAAGTACACGGTAGTTGTGTACTGATCCGCAATTGCTCTTATTTTTTTTTAGTACAGGGCATTTTTAAGCGACTATTGATAGGCCTCGCTTAGGATATTAACGATTATCGCATCGACTTCAAGGGTGAGTTGCATCTTCGAGGATGCCATGAAGTTATCCTTCGTCTATGTCCACCTCTTCCAGACTTAGACCATTGTTTTAGTTAGTTAATAGTTCACTAGTATTTTCTTGTTTATATTTGATTATCTATAGTAGTTTTGGTAAATTGACTTTCAGATTCTAGGTTTAACTTCCACAAAATATTAGTTGTTATATATTTAGTTAGTAATGGAACTTTGTTTTATCCATTTAACTAGATTATGTGACCTAAGTTCCTCAATTTTAAGAATAATTGCTTTAGTTAGATAGTAGTAGTAGTTTCCCCACCGATTTATAAGTGTGGGTACCAATCACGACGGGTTTGGATCGTGAAAGCTTCTCTAGTTGCTCTTATCGAATTGCATGCGGATCACACTAATACCCTAAGTACTAACCCCTTTTTCTAGTCAACCTCCTAAATTTCTTGATCACATCCTAGCAATTCTGACATATGAATATTTCCCAATTATAACTACAACACGTACACTAACCCCACTCTATACCAATTTAACATACGACTCCTTTACTTGGTCATTAGAAATTTTTAAGACGCCGACTCCCCAACCTTGTCGCACTACTTCATTAATAAAAATGCCAAGTCTACCCAACATAGAAGAATATCCAAGAATGATACCTCATAACCCTAACAGGACTGAGAAATACCACACCAAATGTCCCTACAGACTATGGTCAATTTAAAATTCTCTGTGTACACAATTATGTCAAGTAGTTGGTTCTCTCGTAAAACTCAAACTCAAATTGTTAGCATGCCAGAACATGGTACCTAGTCCCAAAGTTATATCGGAATATTGCCACCGATCCCATATATATGCTAGAATGTGGCAATCCTATCCCAGTTAGTTAGGCCAAAACGTGGTATATTACGGAATGACAATATGATTCTTCACCAGTATATCATCACAATCATACAACAAGAGGTGATTCATGGAATGTAGTCATTCGTTTATCTCATTTACAATAAGTGTGATCAATAATGCAACTTTTGTATGCACATATGTCATGTCATATTAAAGCAAAAAAACATAGATCACATAAGCATGCAGTCACAACCATCACCTACAATAGAATATTTCATTACGCACATCATGCAACACTAATTCGACCATACTCAGCCTCAGTTCATCTTCTAACACTTCTTTCTAGGGTTTGAATCCTTGATCATTAGATGCACGAAGTCCTACGCATAAATCCTACCATTTATTTACACATATGACACAATGAGCACAGATTTAAACTACTCAAAACATAAAACATAGCCTACCTGGCGACAAGAAGTTGCATGGAGTCTTTGACCACGATTTCAATTTTCTGGGTTTTGTGCCGGTGAATTTGGAAAAGAATGTGCTAGATACCACCATCCTCATGCTAGAATTTTCTTTCTCCTTCCTTCTGAAGCTTGTAGAAGCTTTTCTAAAGTTTCTAGGGTCTTTTACGACTTATTTAGATATTTTCGAAAGATGGAGAAAATAAGATTTCTCATAATTTACATTCTACCTCGCCTATCCCACTGTGGCACAACTTACCCTGCGTTGGTGCCGCCGCTTTGTAACATCTCATAACTAGAAAGAACTATAAAAGGGCTTAAAATCAGAAAATACTTATTTTTGGAAACTATTAAAAATTTGGAAATTTAAGTTGAAAAGTGAGTTTTTGGTCAACTTCAAACTACCATTACTCCTAGATCAAGATGAATTGGGGTAGTTTCAGATATGGTTGGAAATCTCTTGAACCGATCTTTCCAACGCCACCAAGTATTCACGATTCCTAGTTTGGCTGAGTGAGTTATGCCCTTTGGAAGTTGGGCTGTTGGAGTTAAGGAAATGTCTAAATCAGGATTTTTAAGGGGTATTTTAATTTGGTCATTTTCCTACTTATTTATTTCAATTTTGGTAATCAGTTAGGAGTCTAACTTGAACTAGATAAGTTTATACTTCTATCGAAGGAGTTAGAGTTTTGAGAGAAGAGAAAAGAATATGAGAAAGACGAGAAAGGAGAATGGCGTTCAAATTTGTGAAAACCATCGATTGAACTTGTGGATTTTGCCAGGGGTGATCCCTAAAAAGGTATGTGCATCTATTTTCAACGTTGGGTTCATTTACCCACGTGCCAAGCATTTTTGATTTAGTGTGTTTTCATTCCACCATTATCGAATTTTGAATGTTCTTGATTGTTGTTCTTGAATTGGTTTCGTTCTTGAACATCAGTTGAAGATTATGAATTTCTTGAGGTAGAAAGTGTTGTTTCTTGAGCTCTTTGGGCTATATCCTTGTATATATGAATTGGGCACGTATATCTAAAGTGAATTTGAGTAAAGAAATCGAATCCGAACGATTTAAAGTCAGGAAAATGAGATTAAAATTCGTCAGGCGTCACCTGGGCAGGGCCAGGAGCGGTGCACCCCATCTGTGCCATAGGGCCGGGGCAACACGCCTACAGTGTACCAGAATGAAGGCTGGCGCGGCGCGCCCGAATCGGCTTTTTTGCCTTATTTTTGAATTTAGCCGTATTAAGATTTTCTTAAGTATTTTAACACTTCCTGATGATTCTAATTACTCTAAATGACTTCTAATCATATAGAAATCATCCAGAAACATGTATTACAACCTTGAATCCATAACTTTGAATTCAAGGAATGTTTTGAACCAAGTCATGAAAGTTCTTAAAGTCCTTTCAAGAAGTCTTTTACAAATTCTTTTAACCTTTTTTTAAGACTTAAAGGTCAGGTTGAGTAAAGTGTAAAGATAAGAAGAAGAAATTCATTTCAAATTTCATAAGTCTTTCAAAAACATTTTAATGTTGTTTTAACACTAAAGATTGAGTTAAGTTAGAGAATGGAAAAGGCTTTTCTTCAAAGCAGTATATGAGAACTAAGTTTTCCCAAGGAAGTATAAAATGCTTTCACATTTAAATAGAAGGGAAACTGAGATTTCTAAAGAGCCTTCGGGCTAATTTTCATAAAAGAGTAATAGCTTACTAAATGAAGCAAGCGGGGAAACTGAGATTTCCAAGATAGCCATTGAGATATGTATTGAGCACTAATCTCAAATCATAGAAGTAAGTATGTGTTAATAACATAAGAGCTAATATGATGACATTTTTGGGAGTAGTATTAATCACCGATATGGGGGAGATTTAAGATAACTCCCTGCCCTCATAAACCATGTGGTCACCATGGGTAGAAAAGTATCATACTTTTTATATGATTCCTTTTGTGCTATTTTTAGCATAGACTAGTGGATCCATTTGGCAAGGGGTAGGACTGCCCTGGCAGCTTGAGTCAAGATACTATGTCATCATTCTATCTCTTAAGTGATAGTTTTCGGTTCATAGTTTACAACATGTTTTCAAACAACTATTCTTTGTATTGCACTTGATTTTAAATTGTTTTATATTGAAATTAGTCAGTATAATTGAGTTATATTATTCATGAGTTGAGCAGAGCCAAGGTAAGTGTTTCTTCTTACTCTTTTAAAGCTTAAGTTGTTTTAGCATTCTAACTCACATATTTGTAGATTGAATGTACTGATGTCAGTTTTCCTGCATCGCATCATGATTCAGACGCAGGTAAATAGAATCATCATCCAACGTACTAGTGATCCAATGAGCAACTCGGAGTCAGTTGGTGAGCCTCCCTTTATTTCGGAGGACATCTTTCTCGTTCATTTGTTGTTTTAAATTTTCAGTTGATTAGGATGACTGGGATCCTGTCCCAGCTTCCCTCTTTGTTTAGAGGTTTCATAGACAGATAGTAATATCTCTTTATTCTTTCAGTAGAATAAGACTTAGAGTTGTCATTTTGGCTATGTTATTTTCTATTAGATATTCCTTGAGTTATAATCTCAAGTGTTTAAGTCTTTCGTTGAGTAAATAAGCCAGGACAAGGGTCCATTCGAGGCCATCAATAGTCTTCGGGTGCCGGCCACATCCAGAGTGTAGGCTCGAGGCATGACACGCTCTAGCGATATTTGGCCTACTATAGCAGGACAAGGGCCAGATGTTTTTTTCTCGGATTTTGTTTATCCTAAATAACGACTGTTTCGGGTCGTTACACCGTACGTGATGGACCTGAGTAAAATGAAAATCCAACACAATGACATCAAAAAATTTGAAAATGCATATAAAGTGCATCAATGACAAAACAAGAAGCCATAGGATATTTCAAAAATTAGTTCTTTAGGAAGATTACTAATCCTTCTTACAGGTATCATATTTGTATTCTAATTGGAGGATGAAGACTGAGTAATTCAAACTAAAGTCTTTGCAAACTTTTATAAGTAGGCTCAATTTTCCTAACTAAATGTTTGACTTGACTTTATTATCTACTTAAATTAAAACATTTGCATTGGATTAGATTTACATTAAGTTGATCTGATTTAAAATATTTTATTATTTTTTTACTTGACTTAATACGAAATTCAATAAAGCTAATAAGATTTTTTAATTACGTATATATATGTTGATAAAATAAGGATATTTATCATTTGCAAAAATGCAATTTTACATAATATACTATAATGAAAAAGTCCAAATTAAATTTTAATTGTTGGAAAAGAAAAAACATTCTTCATGAAATATACAAAAAAGATTATAATATAAACTAAATTAAATTTAAAAAATAGGTAAATTTATATATTAAAAAATACACAAATGAATTATTTATCTATAAGATCAAATGAATAATATTTTTTCTATTTGTGTGGACTCTCTTGAGTTGTGCCTCTCTAAAAAGATTAGCCAGCTCAAATATATCAAACTTTATATACAAGTAATGTTCTGATAGAGTTAATTCCTTAAATAGTTATTTGTATTCCGAAAAATTGTCTATCAATTAAAACTAAAATTGATTTTATAACTATGAAAATCACTTAATAATTATTTTTTTTCAAAAATGCCGAACTAAAAAAATTATTCTCTTTTAGTTGACATATCATGTCAGATTAAACACTTTATTCAATTAAAATTTCAAAAGAGAATGAATATAAAACATTACCTTCTAATAAGAATTCTTTTATGAGCTTTTTAAAAAATATCATTTGAGAACATATACATTGACATGCATAAAGGCCAATATAAAAGAGAAAAATAATATTTGGTTCATTTAAAGCTACTCTAAAAAAGAGAGAGACAAAAACAGTGTGATAAACTTTATAGAATTAAATACCATTTAATAAATTTTATTTTATTTTACTTTTACAAAGGCCACAAGCGCAAACATTAATTTGTGACAAGTGGTGTAATTTTTTTAGCATAAGTATACCTTTCTACATTAAAATTTAAAATTAAGTCAACATTTATTTTAAATATGTCTTTCCACTACACAAATCAATTTGATCATATAAATATTCGTAACAAATCTAACAATGCTAATTTGTTTCTCATTTCTATCAAATTGTATTAAAATATTTTGTCATCTATATCATTACTCAATCCAACAATTCTAATTTTCAGCTCTAAAATTTAAATGAAAATAATAATTTCTTCAAGTAATTCAACATTATCTAAATAACTCCTTGTATTTAGAAACTCTTCCTACTAAAACATGTAAAAAGAACTCAACGATACTTTAAAAAATCTGATTTCATGATTCATTGTCTATGCTAAAGTGAAAATTCAACTTTTTGTGGGCCTACTTGAAATCTTAACTACTTGTTTTCTAATGGTTCATAACCTAGTGCACAGTAATTTAGAGGATTGTACATAGTTATCAGAGTAAAAAATTAATTTCAGCAAGAATGTTGTACTTTTTCGTGTACTGAAGTTGAAAATTCTAACCGACTTTAAGTACTTGTGTAAATTTTATTTTATTTATCCATATGGAGACTCTAAAGTCTTGACTTTC
Source organism: Solanum pennellii (assembly GCF_001406875.1). NCBI lineage: Eukaryota > Viridiplantae > Streptophyta > Magnoliopsida > Solanales > Solanaceae > Solanum > Solanum pennellii. Next base: position 39,276,905 of record NC_028639.1, on the reverse strand, counting down.
ATATTTCAAACATTACGTTACAATCCAAGAGATCTTTTTTAAATTGAGTTGTAAATAATAGACTAATAAAATTATAGTCATGTCTGTATTTTTATCTTAATTTCATCTCTCTTTTTCTAGAATACATTTCATGATTCTTTGAAGTGATGGAAGAGATAAAATAAAAAATATAATGTATACGATCAAATGGTTACTAAATATGGGCTCTCGGTTGTGTTCTTTTGCGTATTAAGAATTAAATTACTTTAATTTTGATTTATATTTTAATATATCTATTTTTATTTAAATTAAATTGATTTTTTAAATACAAAATATGAGAATCTTTCTACCGGAATAGGAATAATTATTATTTGCAATATAACCAATTAATTCTTTCTAAAAGTAAATGAGTAATATCTTTTTATTCAGAGAGTCTTTGAGTTACTTCCACAACTAGTTATTTATGTTTTATGAAATTATCAAATATTTTTTTATATATATTTTTAAAAATTGTAAAACCACTCAAACTATTATTTTTATTAGTATTATTTTCAAAATATATTGAATGTTATAAAAGATTTTTTCTCTCCTACTTGACATTTCATGTGACATTAATGATTTTATTCAATTCAAATTTGAAATTCTAAACTATCAGACAAAAAAAAAAATATTTGCATGCTAGAAGAATTTTTAGCCTTCCTATTATTTGATAGCACATACTTTATAAATAATTTATTAAAAAAACTATGTTTTGACATACAAAATGCTAATAATATTAATAATATTATAGAGAGCAATAATATTCATTTGGACTGACTCAATAAGATCACAAGTCAAAACTTAGTATAAAGTTGAAATATTTTAATTTATTATTTTAGCATAAGTAGAGGCCTTCAACATTAATATTAATGTCATTAATTTAATCCACTATTGGAGCTATGTGTGTTTCAATTATCTTCAACTACTTTTCTCAACATCATAAAGTAATAATAGAATATTATTCTTCACCCCAACAAATGTAATTTGCCAATACGAGAACCGCAAAATCCTTGAATGTCTTGACCCAAATCGAGTCGTGAGTGGCACCCGCACTTAACTACCTAGGTGAACGAACCAACAAATTGAACCTTAAATTATATTATACAAGAATAATGTGGAAGCTCAAAATCTAATTAAATATCGTTTCTCAAAACCTGAAAGTCATCACAACAAGGACATCTAATATCCAATTACTAAGACTAAGAGTATCAAAGACACCAAATTAAATGAAATAAAGTAATTTGTGCTCGAAAACTAAGGACATCAGGTAATCATTAAGAGAATCCAACTCAAGCTCGAATGAATACCTCACCCTTGAACAAGATGTTCCGAGACTTGATAGAGCTAAGGGCGATTCAAACTCGTCGGTACACTTGCTACACTCCATATACAGGAAAATGAAAAAAAATACAAGTGGGGCTCAGTATGAGGCAACATGTACTCAGTAAGTATCATCGGCCAACCCAAAATAGTAACTAATATACATAGAATAATTGTATAAAATCAACTATAGTACTTAATAGGTGATAAGAAACAAAAAAAACATGATCAAGTGATAACTGAAACAAGCACGTAATCAATCACAATACCAAGCACACACGAGGACTCATACCTCCACTCCACATTTGTTGGAAAATGGTTTCTTTTAGATTGAGTACATAAAATTAATACAATATCCTTTTCCTTTAATGTAACTGTATTTGAACGTGACACTCCAATCCAATTATACCGTCTCGGAAGGTGACACTCCAATCCAATAATACCGTATCGGAACGTGAAACTCCGATCCAATTATACCATGTCGGAACGTGGCAGTCCGATCTATGAATACAGTGTCGAAACAATAAACTCAGATCCAGTAATATCATTAATATATCATTTAATATCACCACTTTTCCATTCGTTAATAATATTTCATCGATTCTTCTTTATTAAATCCATCACTTCGATAGAGAGGGTTCAAGATTATAAATTTTACGGTCTAAGGATTTTGGACCAATCACAAAACACACAACCAAGCCACACAATCACATAATCAAGTACATAGAAAACTTCGCCATATCATTTCATGCATATCAATCACTATTAAGAGATTACTATCAAATAGCATAAACCATAACGTACCTCAACCGAAGAACCGAAGTCAACCAACTACTTCTCCAATGTATGCTTCCGAACCTTTCCAATCAATCAAGTGTATATGCATAATTTGTAAGTTAACAATCCTATAAGTACTCATGTTCTTATATGTCTAGCCTAGACCCAAAAATTTCCTACTTCTATAATCAATTTCCTAAATTTCAAACCTAAGGGTAATTCTCCATTAGCATTACTTTCATGTACTACACCTTACAATATACTACACCTTATAATTAATTACCTATTTCAATATATCAAATTTTTGTTTATAAGGTGGTAAAAGCTACCACTATCATGATACAAGTGGCAACCAACACATGAACCTACCAAATAAACTAACCAAGAGAAACCAATATCACACCGAAACCAATGAAATCCATTCCAAAACACGAAAATAACAATGACAATTCAATTTTGTAAATTTCTCACCTGTAGTCCACTTATTGTTTTAATAATAATAATTTACATTACTTTAATCATTAAACAATTTCCTTTTAACCAATCAATTTTAATATTGTCCCCACGTTTCAATTGTAACAATATATGTATCCACCTGCAATTCCTATCTAATAAAATAACAACATAATGCATTCTCGCCTAAACAAACAATCAACATATGTAAAACTTGTTGTTGTCCCACACTTTTATAGATATATACACAATTGACTAATTTAATAATTAAAGTTAAAATAATATTTTCCTTCTAACATATTAGCAATACACAAATTCATGTATTGAAGTTTCTACCTGGGAAACTCGTCCGCCTCCTGCCAATCCTGTCACCATCGGTAAGTTCCTTTTGAGTTTAAGACTCAAGATAGGAACCCTGATTATTATTATGAATAATTATAATGCAAAATTAACCCACTATAAATTATAATGTTATTTTCTTTAACCACCAACTAAATAAATTATTAAAAGTTCCCCCATTAATTCTATTATTGTAGTCATGAATAGTCCAAAATATCCATTTAGAATATATCGAAAGTATTTTATGAACTAAAATTTCTATTACTCGAAATGAACAAATGGATAGTTACATTGAGGACGTGCATAATTTGGTTTCAATATATCTTCCACATCTGTCTACTGCGAAGGAATGTGAATGACATGACTCTTCCATTCCTCTTTTTCATAATTTTATATAATCCATAAATCATTTACACTAGTGAAACTTCAATAATAGTCCAACAATGCTATTTTCCCTTTCACTTCTATCAAATCATAATGAAATATGTTGTCACATATATCATTATCCAATCTAATAAATCTGAAATTTTCAGCTCTTAAATCAGTGCATTTGTTGATTTCTTCGAGTAATCCATCATATAAATAATTCCTTTAATGGAGTAACTTTTCATACTAAAACTTGGGAGGGAAATTAGTGATATCATTAATTTTCTCCATGGTTTGTCTGCGCTTAATGTGAAAATTAAATTTTGTACATGCCCACTTGAATTATGAACTTGCATCAAAACTTTGTACTTCTTTTCTATGGGTTGATAACTTAGCGAATAGTAATATAAAGATTTGACTGTGTGAAAAAATTTTCTGTGATAGGGACGTACTAGAATTTTTCCTGTATTCACATTGAAAATTAAAATTGCCTCCTTATAGCATTAACACACGTTTCATTGAATCATTAATCGTGACAATCGAAATTCCATCTATACGTATTTCCTTCTCAGTTTAGATCTACAACTTACAGATCTTCAGCTTTTCCTATAAGGAATTTTGTTCCACCATTCGAGTCATAGAGTGTAGGTGATGGACATGAGTAAAATCTGAATCCAACACAACAGCTTAAAAAATTTTTGAAACACACCTAAAGCGCATAAATGACATAATAGGATGCCATAGGAATATTTAAACAATTAGTCGTGAGGAAGTGTAGAAATTCTTCTCATAAGTATCATATTTGTATCTTAAGTGGAGGCTAAAGACTGAGTGAGTCAAACTAATGTTTTTTAAAACTTTTATAAGAAGGCTAAATTTTCCTCATGAAATGTTTTGTTTGACTTTATTATCTACTTGTATGAAAAAATTTGCATTGGATTAAATTTATATTTTGTTGGTCTGATCGAAAATAACTTCATATTCTTTTTTCTTCACTTAATAGAAAATTCAATAAAGTTAATAAGACTTTTGAGTGGTATATATATATATATATATATATATATATATATATATATATATNATATATATATATATATATATATATATGTTTGTCAAGACCCAAAAATGTGTGTGATGACACACTTCTTATCCCACCAAGGCAAGGCAGCCTAACCCAATAATTTTGATGAAATGCGGAAATAAAACCAAAGTCAGATAACAATTACTAATACGAAAACACTTCAACTTAATTTAATTTCCAAAACCTGGTTGTCACATGCACAAACCTCTAAAATAAATACAAGAATTGTAATAAAGATACGAGTCTAAAATGAAGTTGTCTTTCAAGTAAAAACAAAGTCATAAACTTGAGTAGGAAAGTTCGCTGAGATGACAAGCAGCTACCTCACAATCCTCAACAAGATACCTCGAAAACGTAGAGAATGGAAGGTATCACAAAGATCCGGGTTCGTAAACCTACAAAAAATTGTAGAAGAAAGGGGTGAGTACCAAGTGACGCGGTACCCAACAAGAAAATCTCTAAACACTAGTTAAGTGAACAAAATTCAGGTATTTCTTACACTCTATTTGAACCTCCATACTACAACATAACAGTTCACGGTTTACCAAACACACAACTCAATAAACACATTCTATCAATTTACATATTCTCAACAACTCAATATTCAAAAGTCACAAGTTTCACAGAGAAACACTAACAAGATCAGCAAAACACGTGTTCAACTTCATCAATAAAAAAATGTATAATGCTATGAGATGCAATGTCAAGTATAGTGATGCATGTCTTCCCTAACGATACACAACCGCTGTCTCTCATCTGGGACACATGGGGGACATATCTGTCCATGGATCTGTCACGGAGTACAACATAACCCTTGATAATAGTAACCATCGAGGTGCACGATACGTCCCTCGAAATATAATATCCATTGCGGCACGCGATATGAACCTCGAAATTGTACATCATCTTATCACATAACTAGATCTTATCACAACCATGTCTCAGATGCAATGCAAATGACATGGTCAAATAAAAATGAGGGATAACCATTTTCATAACAAAACACAATTTACAACAAGGAATACAATACCAACAAATAGGCAAAAAGTCTCCAAATCTTTCTCAATACCACACCAGGAAACACAGGAATATCATACACTTAACAAGGGTTTAGAAATCCACTTGCCTTAGCCAATCGAATAATCCCTCTTGGATTTGAGCCTTCCCTTTTCGTTGAGCTTCCGAATCAATGCAACCTATTCAAGTATATCTATATATATATTTACTATAAGGTTTCGGTACTAATAACACCCACATTATTATGTGTTTAACTTTTACCTTAAAAATTCACCCAAATTTATAATCAAGTTCGTAATTATTGATGCCAACTAACATTTCAAGTCTAGGATTGCATCTCAATTTTCCAATATCATAATTCAAATGGTACTCACAAATACATTCCTCTTAATTTCCAGAATAGCCAGGTTACTTTAACCAACATATTATCTAACTTAATTCTCATTCCAATAGCACCTAATTAATTTTATTATTTATATATATATCATTGCTTCCTATGCAAACTAAGAATTTTCTTCACCTGACATAAATTTACCCCAACTATAAATACTCACATGGCATCCGACGGAACCTAATTGCACGTTCAAACTTATTTAAATTCATAGTATATTCCATTTAATCCATAATCAATTAACCCAAAAACCAATTACAATGAAGTAGGAGTGATTTTTACCTGCAGATCGCTACCTCTTATCCTCTCGTGTGAGTCGGCTCGGGTAAGGTTTATGCCTCCCCTTCTTTTCTAAATTAATTGTTTATAAAACTCACCAAAACCACTAACCTATTTTTTTTCTTATACATGACCCTAATAGTATAGGGTCTTAAATAAATGATCACTTTAGCCCACTAACTATCTATTAATTCCATTATCTATGATTATGCAGAAAAAAATTCACTCAAGTTATACGAATAATTCGAATTTTCCAAATATAACCTCCCGGGTCATTACATTATCCACAACTAAAAATCATACTCGTCCTCAAAGATAATGTAAAAGAAGGTACCTGAAGATTCAAAAAGCTGAGGATATTTTGCATGCATGTCAGACTCTGTCCTCTAAGTTGCCTCTCCCACTGATCGGTGCTTCCACTGCACCTTCACTGAAGGAATTTTCTTGGTACTAAGCTTCCAAACCTGCCTATCCAATATAGCTATAGGCTCCTCCTCAAACGTCAAGTCTAGACCCAGCTCCATAGAATCAAGTGATATCACATGAGATTCATCCGGAATATACTTCCGAAGCTTAGAGACATGGAAAATAGGATGAACTCTCGAAAAACTAGGTGGCAAGTCAAACTTATGGGCCACCTCTCCCACTCAGCTCAAAATCTCAAAAGGTCCAATGAACCTAGGGCTATGCTTGCAAGGAAAACCCAATGGGACAAAACCTCGTAAGGAAAAAATGTACAACATGTATTAACTCCCCCTAATGAGAACATCAATCCAGAGACTTGAATCCTCGCATTCCAAGCTTGTGCACCATCTTCTTGAAAGTTGCAGTTGGTAGAGATTTGGTGAATAGATCAGTCACATTGTCACTTGAACGAATATGTTGCACATTTATATCACCATTTTTTTTGAAGTTAATGTGTATAGAAAAGCTTTGGTAAAATGTGTATTGTTTTATCGCCTTTATGAATCCTCAATTAAATTGTGTTATGCATGCTGCATTATCTTCTTATAAAGTGGTGGGTACTTTATCAAACTCCAAACCACATTTCTCTTGGATAAGAGATGTATCATAGACCTCGACCACACACATTCTCTACTTGCTTCATGAATAGCTATTATTTCAGCATGATTAGGTGAAGTGGCTACGATGGACTTCTTTGTAGATCTCTAAAATATGGTAGTCACATATAAACACAAATCCTGTTCCGGATCGAGCTTTTTGTGAATCAGATAAATACCCTGCATCAGCATAACCAACAAGATTGGGGCTACATTTATTAGAATAAAATAAGCCCATGTCAGTTGTCCCTTTAAGATATCGCAAAATGTGTTTGATCCCATTCCAATGTCTCCTAGTAGGAGCAGAACTATACCTTGCTAACAAATTAACAACAAAAACTATATCAGGCCTTGTAGTATTAGCAAGAAACATTAGTGCACCAATTGCACTAAGATAGATACTTCAGAACCAAAAATTTCCTCATCTTTTTCTTGAGGTCGGAATAGATCTCTATTCACAACAAGTGAACGAACAACCATCGGAGTACTTAATGAATGCGCTTCATCCATACAAAATCTTTTCAATACTTTTTTCTGTGTAGGCAGATTGATGAACAAAAATACCATTTATCAAATGCTCAATTTGCAAACCAAGACATAATTTTTTCCTTACCAGATCCTTCATATCAAATCAGTTCTTTAAATAATCAATTGCCTTTTGAAGCTCTATTGGAGTTCTATTAAGATTTATGTCGTCAACATAAATAGCAAGTACAACGAATTCTGATATCATTTTCTTTACAAAGACAGATGGACAAATTGTATCATTTGTATAACCTTACTTAATTAAATAGTCACTAAGACGGTTATACCACATACGTCCAGATTGCTTCAAACCATATAATGATCTTTGCAATTTAATTGAATACATTTCTTGAGATTTTGTATTACATGATTTAGACATCACAATCCTTCAGGAACTTTCACGTATATCTCATTATCAAGTGATCCATAAAGGTAGGTTATAACCACATCCATCAAATGCATTTCAAGTTGCTCATGGACTAACTATTGAGATAAACCAATGTTATTGCATCCATAACGGGTGAGTATGTCTCTTCATAATCGACGCCAGACCTTTGAGAAAATCCTTGTGCCACATGGCATGCTTTATACCTTTGTATTTCATTTTTCTCATTTCTTTTTTCGTACAAAAATTAATTTGAAACCAAACGATATAAAACCATTAGGTTTTTGAACTTTAAGTCTAAAAACATCACGCTTGGTAAGTGAATTCGACTATGATTGAATTGCTTCTTGCCATTTTGGCCAATTATTTCATTGTCGACATTCTATAACATATTGAGGTTCATGATCCTCATTATCTTGCATGAAATTTGTTGCAACATTATATGCAAATATATAATCAACCACTATTTCTGATTGATTCAGATTAGTTTCAACATCCTTAAATTTATGAATAGTTCATTATTTCTTTGAGTTCAAGTTCATTGATTCTTTCATGAATATCATAATGATTAAAATTTTGAACTTCCATATGAGATTATTTCATAGTGTCATCTTGACATTTAGTATTTTATTTACTAGGATTTTCTTTTTAGAACCCAATGGTCTACCATGCTTTAGGCGTTCTTTTGACTCATTACCTATGACACTCGTGAATAGTCCTATAGGGACATCAATTCGAATTCGGACATTCTCTGCAGGAATATGTGATTTAGTAATCCTTTTCAAATCTTTAAATGCATCTGACATTTGATTTGTAAGTTTCTTCAGATGAATAATCTTTTGTACTTCTTGCTCACAAGTAGAAGAATATGGATCAAGATGAGACAATGATAAATTTTCCCACAAAATTTCTCGTTTTGTTTCACTATTCTCTCCCCCTAATTTTGGGAAAGCTGTCACATCAAACCGACAATCTGCAAATCGAGCAGTAAACATGTCTCTAGTCAATGGTTCAAGATAGCGAATAATGGAGGGTGACTCAAACCCAACATATATTCCTAACCTTCTTTGAGGGCCCATCTTTGTGCGATTTGGTGGTTCCACAGGCACATGTACATCACATCAAAAAATTCTTTAATGGGATATATTAGGCTCTTGACCCATAACCAATTGCAAAGGAGAACCTTATGATAATTTGTCGGTCTGAGATGAATAAGTATTGCAACATGCAAAATTGCATGTCCCCATACAGAAGTGGGCAACCTAGTTTTTTTATAACCGATGGTCTGTCTATTTATTGCAGACGTTTAATTAATGACTCAGCTAGACCATTCGGATTATGAACATGAGCAACAGAGTGTTCAACTCTTATCCCAATTGCTAGACATAATCATTAAATGATTGGGATAAAATTCTGTAGCATTATCAAGACAAATGGACTTAATCTGATTATCAGGAAACTGCGCCCTTAATCTTATTATTTGTGCCAATAATTTTTCAAATGTGAAGTTACGAGATGAAAATTGACACACATGAGACTATCTAGAAGAAGCATCTATTAGAACCATAAAGTAGCTAAATGACCAACTGGGTGGGTGAATAGGTCCACAAATATCCCCATGTATACATTCCAAGAACACAGTGGACTCAATCTCAACTTCTTTTGGTGATGGTCTCGCAATTAACTTGCCTAGATAACAAGCAGTACAAGAAAATTCACCATTTAGAAGAACTTTTTGATCCTATAATGGATGTCCACTCTAATTTTCTTTAATTTGTCTCATCATTATAGATCCAGGATGTCCCAAACGATCATGTAAAAATACAAATATATTGGGATCAGTAAACTTCTTCTTTGCTGTAAAATATGTCTCAATTGCACTAATTTTTGTCCAATACAAGCCAGAAGATAAAGCAGGGAACTTTTCCATAACAAATGTCTTCCCAAAGACATTCTTGCTGATACAAATATATTAAAGATTTATTTCATCCATGGATTGGATATGATAACCATATTCAGAGATATCTTTAAAACTCAACAAGTTTCTTTTAGATTTTAGAGAAAAGATAGTCTTATTAATGATGAGTTTAGTTCACTTGGGCCAAATTACAATATCTCTTCCAAAACGATCAATCATAATAGTACTACCGAAAATTGTAGTAACATTTATTTTTACCATACTTAAATGAGAAAAATATTTCTTATTTTTTAATATCATAGGTGTTATACCAGAATCAATTAGGCATATGTCTTCATATTTCGATAATATCTTTCTTAGATTATCCATATCTTCTCATGAAATGACATACACAAAATAAATATATATTAAATATTAGTATTGTCAAAAGGGTACAATATATTCAATGTAATAAACTAATAATTAAATATTAGAAGCTGAGCCTTTATTTAGTGCTTCCTCTAAGTCAATAGCGAGTGGTTATGAAAAAACAAAATAAAAATCATTATTTAATCCTAGTTAATAACAGATTGCATAGTTTTAACATTAGATAAAGTTAAAGACCTAATATATACAAACACATGATCAAGTATAGTATTTGACTAACTGTATTAGATTAGAATCATATAACTAAATCAATGAAAAATTTAATTAAGATGGAAAAAACTAATTAATTACAAGAATATGACTAAACTAATTTAAAATAATAATACTCATGTAAACCACTATCATTACATGAATTTTATTAATAACTTCTACCAATAAATAAATAAATAAATCAGAACAAAAAAATCCCTCTTCCATGTTCACAGAATCATCACCAATTAAGTGATATATCTTTCCTTCAAGATGTGCGAAGAAATATGCTACATCCAAGTGCTGATATCAACTTGATTTTCAGAGATAAAATTTGCCTCACAATTTTAATCTTTTTTCTTTAGAGATTCTTGATAAATCTCAACCAAGTGTTTGGGAGTACGACAATCACGTGCATAATGACCTCTTCCACCACATACAAAACAACCTTCCCTAGTTGCTTCACATTTCTCATCCTTTCTTTTTTCCTTTTGATTGTTATTTTTATTTGATGAATGATTAACACAAGGAAAAGAATTATGTTCTTGACCATAATCACAACCACGACCACGTTGACGTCCATGACTACGATTAGGGCCGCGACCTTTTCCACGCCTAACATGGTAGGCGTAGGTCTCATTCACATCAGGAAGTGGTTCAGACCCAGTAGGCAGATTCTCATGATTTGTCAATAATAAATCATTATTTTGCTCAGCAACAAGACGATGGGAAATTATTTCAGAATACTTTTGAAACCTTTATCTCGATATTGTTGTTGCAAGGGCACATTCGGGGCATGGAAGGTGGAGAATGTCTTTTCCGTCATATCAATCTTACTAACTGTTTCTCCACAATTTCAAATGAGCAGTGATTCTAAACATGGTAGAATTATATACATGTTTAGACATAAAGTCTTGTAGCCTTAGATGCATCCAATCATATTGTGCCTTTGGATGTATGACCATCTTCAAGTGGACAAATCTTTGTTTTTGGTTTTTCAACAAAACAAGTGGATCCTTAACTGTTTGATATTCGATTTTCAGAATCTCGTCAAAATGATGATGCAAGAATATCATTGCTCGTGCACAGTTTTGATTTGCTGTCTTATTTTCTTCTTTTATGGTGTCTCCAAGACCCATTGCATCAAGGTGGATTGCAGCATCCAACACCCATAAGAGGTAATTCCTGCCCGATCTTTGAAAGGCAGTGCTCTAGTTTTGTAAGATTGACCATTAAAATTAAAAACAAAAGAATAAATAATACCTTTATTAATTCTTCAAATATAACCTTTACTTTTGACAAAGTAGAGTCTTGTGTTGATAACGTGTTATGAAACTATAGAATAATAATAAGAAGAAAATAGAGAGAATAGAAGACTTATTATTTCTCTTGAGGGATGATTTACAATAAAGAAGAACTCTCTATTTATAGGGGAAATATAACTTGGTCCCCAAGTAGGACTCTTAACCATATACTAAAAGGACTCCACATGATAGACATTCACTATAATACAAATACTTTATAATACCAATTTCTAATTTCAAAACGTTTGAAAAGATACCTTATCTTCTTAAATTTCAAAATTTAAAATCTCTTTATCCCTTTTCTTCCATCTTTCATTCTCTTTCAAGATTTCTTCTTCTTCTTTTCTTCTTCTTCTTCTTCTTCTTCTTCTTAATATCTTTTTCTCTTCTTCCATTTACTTGTTCTTCTTTGTTGTTTCTACCGTTATCATTGTTGTTTATTATGTTTTATCACATTTTATCTTTTTCTCTTGATAGTCTTATTTCACAAATGAATATGCTTTAATTTTAAAGTTTTTGAAGTTGAAGTTATTGTTTCCTTTAAGAAAATGAAGCGATAGATGAAGTTGTCGCAATTATTTCTGAAGTAATAGTAGTAACTGTTGAAGTTTTTTCAGTAACTGCAAAGTTCGCTCAGTAACTGTTGAAGTTACTATAGCAACTGTTGATGTTTTTTCAGCAACTTCTCAAGTTTGTTCAACAATTGCGAACTTTCTTAAAGCTGGTGGTTTATCCCAAATCATGGATGTACCTACTTGGAAGTGGGAACCCATTAATATGGACTTTTTTGTTCGGTTGCCTCACACCCGGAGGCAAAATGATTCAATATGTGTTATGGTTGACCAAATCTGGCCACTTTATTTTCGTTAAGTGTACTTACACTGCTGAAGATTATGCAAGAATACATTAATGAGATTGTGAGTCTTCATGGGATTCCTTTGTCCATCATTTCCGACAGATATATATATATATATATATATATATATATATATATATATATATATATTTGTGCCCAAGTCGCTTCTCGTTTTTTGAAGTCTTTTCAAAATGGTTTAGGTACTAAAGTGAAACTTAGCACCGCTTTTCATCCTCAAACGGATGGGCAAGCGGAACGTACCATTCAGACCCTTGAAGACATGTTTAGAGCCTGTATTATTAATTTCAAAGGAAGTTGAGATGACCACCTACCTTTGATTCAGTTCTACTAAAACAATAGTTACCATTCAAGCATCTTCATGGCACCTTTTGAAGCTCTTTATGGTAGAAGATGCAGGTCTCCGGTTGGATAGTTTGAGATTGTTGAGTCCTCACTCCTTGGTCCCGAGATTATCTATAAGGATAAAGTTTGAGTGATAAGATATAGATTGAAGACATCCTATAGTCGGCAAAAGTCTTATGCCGACAAAAGGAGAAGAGATCTTGAGTTTGAAATAGGTGATCACATATATTCGAAGACATCACCTACGAAAGGGGTGATGAGGTTTGGTAAGAAGGGAAGTTAAGTCCCCGATATGTTGGTCCCTATGAGGTTCTACAACGGATTGGAAAAGTTGCCTATGGATGAAACTACCAAGTGAACTACCTTTGGTTCATCCGTTGTTTCATGTTTCTATGCTCAAGAAATGCATAGGCGACCCAGTGTCTATTCTGCCTATTGAAGGTTTAGGGGTGGATGAGAACCTCTCTTATGAAAAGGTTCTGGTTGAGATCCTAGATCGCCAAGTCAAGAAGTTGAGGAACAAAGAGGTTGCCTCCGTAAAGGTCCTATAAAGGAACCATCTTGTTGAGGGTGTAACATGGGAGGCCGAAGCCGACATGAAGTCTTGCTAACCTCATCTTTTTACTCCTTGAGGTTAGACATTCCTCTTAGTAAATAAAATAATTAAATATATGGAATTGACTTGCTTGCTAAATAAGTGCATGTTTTGGTAAAAGTTGTACCAATTGAGTTTTAAGAAAATGCCTTCATTCTCTATTCTTGCACTTATATGAAATGTGTATACAAGCGTCTTCTTAATATTTTGGTATTTTGTTGTTGTATTGAGAAGAATGATAGCATGGTAACTCTTTGATGTATTTTAATTGATGTTGAGAAAGATATTTCACATTATGTGTTATGAAATTATGGGCTCTTATATGTTGTGCATCATGAATTGAGTTGGTATATGTAATGATATGATTATATGTTGTTGTGGGTTGGGCTTCTAGTATTGAGTCTATCCTTTCCCTTCAAAAGACTTTAGTGTCATTCGGGGATGAATGTTCCTGGGGGGATAATGTAACACTCCGAAAGTCCATGATCTAAGCTAGAGCCTCACATGATTAACTAAACCTTAAAACACTGTTTCTAAGCCTAAAATAATGTTTATAAACTATTTAGGAAGTTTTAGAGCCAAGGAGTCAAGAAACACCCATGATGTCTGAAAACTAGCGAAATAGAACTAGTTGACGTCCCTATGTTTGGTGAAGGATTGGAGGGTCATATGAGGTCTTAAACTAGTAAAAAGACTTTAAATAGGTAAAAGGAAATATAGAGGGTCTAAATGTCTGATAACGACGCACCGAGGATCGCCCAAAGGATCCTTGAGGAGGACCCCAACATTGATAGGCAGGCTACCAAAGCAGCCTGCGTGAATCAAGAATCAAGGGGTTGCTGCGCGACGCGCAGCCCACACGAGGTGCACCGCCTCAGTTCACTTTTCAAAAATAAAAATGGAAACTAGCCTCGAGCCACTTCCCAGATTCATTAAAGTCGTATTTAAGCAATTAAACTTCACAAAAATACACATTTAAGTGAGGGGTCTTTTGGGTATTTTAGGGGAAGAGTATATAACGATATTAAGTCGGTTTTAGACCATTTTTACGGACTTCATATCAGTTTACAACAATTCCTCCCATCTCTCTCAAGAACTATCTCTTTTCAAACTCCATTGAAGAAAAAGAAAAGCTTGAGGATAAAGACGAAGACTTCAAGATTTTCATTCAAAATTCGTGGAATATTTGTCAATAAGGTATGTGTTCTTCACTCTTGTGATTCCTTTCCCCAAGAGGTCCTTTCAAAAATGATTTTCAATAATTCAACTACTAGGGTGTTTACTCTACAAAACGCGTTTTCTTCCTAACTCTAGCTTATGACTAAAGAAGAAAGATAATGATTTTCAATGGTTAATTAAGTATGTATTGTTGGGTAATTGGTTTGTAAGGTTTGATTTTCGTGTGAAGCATGTTCCTTCTCTAAATAATGGTTTTGATTGGGCTATGTCTATCACTTGATAACCTGTAAACGTTGGTATTGGAACTATAGAGGGAAGACAAGCTAACTTAGGTTTGTACCCCCTTCTCACTCTAACCATTCCCTACCCAGGATCTCCAGAGTTACCGACTAAGCATTAAAATTAAGCACAACATAATAGGGGGACGACCGATTCATGCCTAATATTATATCAGGTCAGTTATATCCAACATAACCAGATCACCCCAAATCCCAAAATCTCTAAACAAAATTGGACAACACGATATACATGGGTGACTACGATGGACTCTTCAACTGGGGTAGAAACATGGACGAGGGCATCATGAATATGACAAATCATATCTAATTTTGAGGAAAATCACATGGACACACAAGTAAGTAGATCTCGAAACAAACAACACATTAGTCATTCGGTCAAAAATAATAATAGTATTTGTGATCACTGGATCTGAAGCCTCAACCTCAGTCTTGCCCAGAAAGGCATAAATTTGAACCATGTAATCTTGATTAGAAACCTCCTTCCCTGGATGTACTACTCTTCTAACCGCATTACTATTTCTCCGCCTCCAAGACCTCGTTGATTTCCTCCTCCTATGCCCAGGTTCTCTACAATTGTATGACACTTAATAACTTAACCAAATAAATGTCGTTGTTATTGGAGTAGTCGTATCCTAACCTTTATTGAAATACAATCAGTCTATGAGCTTACAAGTATAACTTCTAACCTTAATTTGCTGAACAATGATTGATTGCAGGGGTTACTTTGGATTCAATTCGCTAACTATAAGGAGACCAGGGAAAAACAGAGGAGACATGGATGAGGTTCTGTCTCCCCTATCCCACTCTAGAGGCCTCGCTCTATCGGAAAATTCCACCTCAGCAGCTTAAACGAAAACAATATCTAGAAAACATATTTCTCTGGGGTTTTTCTCTTTAATAAATCTCCCAACGGTTTTAAAGTTTACTAAGCAATTTAGGATAATCCTCTGAACTAGGATATTAATGGTCTACCCCGAGTCAATCTATTGATACACACTCAAACTCATTTTTATTAATTCAACACCATAACCCATACATCCCCAAGATACACCCAGGCACTCACACAGTTATTACTCAAGCACAAGACATGCAAAGATCCTCCTTATGAATCACCTCGTGCATTATCTAGACCC
Source organism: Solanum pennellii (assembly GCF_001406875.1). Classification (NCBI taxonomy): domain Eukaryota; kingdom Viridiplantae; phylum Streptophyta; class Magnoliopsida; order Solanales; family Solanaceae; genus Solanum; species Solanum pennellii. The sequence continues at coordinate 39,260,631 of NC_028639.1, read as the reverse complement.
CTGCGGGTAACTTAGTCATGATCTTCTTTTCACAACTAGTTTCACAATACTCAATAGTTACAACTTGCATAGTTTCAATCAAGTCAGTGAATAAATTGGAGATACCAAAAATTAGACCCCACTTATTGTGCATATGATCATATCATCACATCCAAGCAAATACAACCTCCACATTAACCGTTAATTCAGGAAACAAGGAACACACATTCAAAATCTACAAGATATAACTTACAAACGTGCCCGATTTTGTAATTAGTTTATTCCATAGATGACCATTATCGGCTCCCTATGCAAGAGGAAAATGTAAACTGATGCATCCTGGTTGTCAAAAGATCATTAAATATGAGGCAGTGGGTACTTATTTCGAATGGTGATCGTATTTAATTATCGGTAGTCTATACACATCTTCTCTTGCTAGTAATGGTGTTACCACTTTTGTTGCTCTAGTTCGGACCATAAAGTGAATGAGGAAGATAAAAATTTTGAATGACCCATATACTAATTGGATTCAAGTCATAGTATGAAGGAGTAGAAAGAAATGTGTTTTCTTTTCCTAAAGTTATATAGCCTCTCGAAGAAAAGTAAGGACATTTTCATAATGTTCCAGAAGAATCTACTAGACTAATTTTGGTACAATGAGAGCAAAAAACATAGGTCTCTAATATCAACTTAGTCATGACCCAGACCGTCGTGATTTGCACCCATACTAACCATCCGATGGGAGAACCATTACTACAACCCAACTAACAACTTAACTAAACAAATGCATTTAAAGAAACGGAAGCAGGTTTAGAGGACAATAAAAATAGAGTCCTCATAAACTCAAAAGGTTTGAACAAATAACTAACCAATCTAATGTATAAATTCAACCCCTAGAACCTGAAAGTAATTGTACAAAAACTTACGAACAACAAGTCAAAGAACAAGGGGTGCAACCTTGAAACTAAATAAATAGCTTTAACAAATAGTCTGAGTCTGAAAAGAGTGGACTTAAATAAAAAAGTTTCATGGCATCCTAAGCGAACTAGCTCACCCTTAAATCCGGTCACACTCTACAGTCACCTAGCGAGGTCTATCAATAGCCGTCTGAAGATGCCATATACTCAAAAAAGAATAAACAAGTGTAATATTAGTATACAAGAACAGTGTCTTGGTAGGATTACATGGCTATCCCATGAATTGAAACGCATGCAGGTAACCACAACATTATAAAAAAAGCATCTACAAAACATATACAATATTACTCATCTTTGTAGGATCACTGTAGCATTCAACGTTCTCAACAATACACATTCGTTATCATTTTGTAGCAACAAAAAATCTTTCAACCTCAATTACCATTATATATGGACATAATCATCACAAGTAGATACACAACACAATTCAATGGTCCTTTCATAAGACCCAATTCAATGGTTCTCTCATTGAACCAAAACCCAAACTGTTAATATACCAGTTTGTGTTGCATGATCCAATGTTTATGCTAGAACGTGGCAACCCATATCCCATATTTATGCCAAAATCTGGTACCAATAACATATTTATGCCAGAACGTGGCAACCGATCCATGAAAGTGTGTTGGAACGTAACACCCGATCCATTCAGCAAACCACAATCCCAATGTATATTCCCACAATTATACAACAAAACGTGATCCATGTCATATAATTATTCAATTATCCTCATTTCCAGTTAGGGTGATAAATAATGCAACATTCACATACATACATGCATTATAATGAGCAATTAGAAATATATATCATACAAACACGAAATCACAACCATCACCTACCTCAAATCCAAGCTTTATTCCTCTTAAGTAACTTGAGCCTTCCTTGTTTGATTCATCCCACTTGTTCGTGGTCTAAAAATAATTAATATAACACGGGAATGAATAATCAATGTCTAATAACATGGATTACAATCAATCCTATCAACCTTAAATCAAAACCATGATCCTAATATTCAAATTAGGGCTTTTTCCATCGTCCAAAATGTTCCCAAACCCTTCCCCAACAATAATCACCCAACAAACCAAACTCTACGAATCAAAAAATGGATTCGGAGAGTGAAAACCTTTTCTTTAGACAAAAAGATGGTGGAAAACTGTTAAGGAAACCCCTAGGGTAGTTCCTTAGTTCTCAAGCAGAAAATTGTCGAATAAAACTTTTTTGATGTTTATTTCTGACATAAGTTGCGTACGTCCCGCTACAACGGTGCTCACCCCGTTATAGAGGCTAAGCCCTGGCGGCAATAATCCCGCTCTGGCGTCTAGCACGGAAACAATGAGAAATTTAAGAATTACAAACCCTAATTTCACGAGACACCTTAATCTCATGACACACAAGAAATACTCGTTGACGCTAAGAGGAGTTTCTGGAGTTCTACTCACCCGAATTGCATTTTGTAAAGTCATACGAGTTCTTTAACTTCATAGATATATCGATATGTGACCAAAACCATATAAGATGTCCTAATTGTTACATTATTTCCCTAGATCTCAATGACTCCATTTTCGTCCCAATCTACACTAAATTGGGAAATTCAAAATTACTACAAAAGAGTTTTTTGGCACTAATTTTTCTTTGTTGGATTTTCTATAATGAAGTGAGCAGGTCATTACATGTTTTAACATACATAAATCCCAATAATATTATAATATAGAGAGCAATCATATACATTTGAAAAAGAAACAAAACAATGTATTTGAACTTGATAGAATTAAATAACAAGGAAATCAATAGAAAAAATACGATCACCAGTCGGTAATAAGTATTGGAACATTTTTGTTTATTGTAACATAAGTATAAACTATCTACATAAAAATTAATGACATAAATTCAATCCTCTGTTGGAGTTCCATGAATTTCCAAATATGTGTGGAATGTATAAAGCTCCATCAATTGCCAAATAAAGTATAAAGTTTTGGGCCCACTATTGATTCCATCCTTATTTGAGAACATTCTAGAGTTTGAAAAAAAGTATAAAGTTTTGGGTTCACTTGAACTCTTACCTATCATCAAAACATTATAATTTTTTCTAACAGTTCATAACCTAGTCAACAATAATTTAGATGGTTGTACAGAGTTTTCTAAGTAAAGAATTTGTGTCAGCAAGAATGTCATATTTTTTTGTGTATTGAAGTAGAAAATACTAACAGACTTTACCTATGTAATTTTATTTTATTTTTCCATTTTGGAGACTCTCAAGTTGTGGCTTTCATATTTGAAACATTACATTACAATCCAACAGATATTTCTAAATTGAGTTGTAAATAATAGACTAATAAAGTTATAGTTATGTTTATATTTTTATCTTAATTTCACCTTTCTTTTGCCTAGAATTCACTTCGTAATTCTTTGCACTGACAGAAGAGATAATTGCAAAAATAATAATGTACTGGATCAAATGCTTACTAGTGTGTGTTTCTAGCGGAATATGAGTAATTATTATTTGCAAGAAAATCAATTACTTCTCTCTCTAGAAGTACATGAGTAATGTTTTTTCATTCGGAGAGTCTTTGAGTTAATTCCTTGAATAGATGTTTATCTTTATGAAATTATCAATTAATTTTCTTAATATTTTTTTAAAATTGTAAAATCACTCAAATTGTTATTTTTATTATTATTATTATTTCAAAATATATTGAATATTAGAAACAGAAAAAGACCTAAAATACACTTGAAGTATTGAAAATGGTACAAAACTACCCTTCATCCACCTAATGGCACCAAAATAGTCTTTTCATCCGTGTATTGGCTCCAAAATACCCTTATCATCAATCTTTGAGTCTGTATTTTATAACTTTTTTAACGAATAGTCATGTTATTTAATTATTTTTTAAAATACGTAGCGATCAACCATTGATTATTTAAATTAATTAATAAGTATAATGTACAAACCCCATCATTACTAATTACACTTATGTCAATTAATGCACTCACCCCAATCATCATTGCCCTTCGTCCCCAACACCTATTAATTATTGATTTTCCTTGATGTGGACTGATTGAGGTCAATATCTGATAAATAAATTCCCTTCTTATATCACATTGTAATATTTGAGTTATAGTAATGTTTCCATATGTGCAAATTTTGAAAATGTAGCACTTTGAATCAACTGTCTCAATCATCCACAACTCCGGGATTATGTGCTCTTTTTTAAGCTGAAGTCATGGATTATCTAAATTCTTATTCCCACCCCTAAAAGGTCTTTAAATAAAGTGAATATTAGACGATAACTTATCGTCAGCGTCTATAGCTACTTCTGTTTTATATACACTACTAAAAGGCTTAATTCCAAACGATTAGGTTAGGGTAGGGTGGAGTTCCTCTTTAGCACTGTTCTTTTAGGTGAAGTACTGAATGGATGTAGAAAATGACAATTAACAATTTTTATTGGTATACAACATTATATGTTGTTAGAGTCTGCAATTCCGTGACACAAGATCAATTAAGAGTTTGACATACAACATAAGAAATTTGACTTAATTTTTTGTTGTAACAATCTAATCAGCATTACTTTGATGAGGTAAACGAACTAATATATAAATCAAATCTAATATAGCTAAAAATATAATGAGAAGATACACATAATTGAGTAATTAATGAATGATTGTATACAAGTGTTGGGAATGAATGTTGAAAGGGTTATGTTTAATTCGTGGGTTATTATAATTTGGGGCAAGTGTATTAATTTGGACGACTTTAATTATTAATGAGGGGGTTTATAAATTATACATATTAAATTAAAATGATCAATGGTTGAGCACTGTGTATCTAAAAAAAATGAATATTCATTTAAAACGTGGTCAAATTCGAAACCAAAGATGGATGACAAGGGTATTTTGGAGACAGTAGGTGGATGGGGGGTAATTATGTATCATTTTCAATACCTTGAGGGTATTTAAAGCCCTTTTTCGTAGTATAAAATATTTATTCTCTCCCAATTCACCTTTCATGTCACATTAAATATTTATTCAATTCAAATTTGAATTTTTGAACTATTAGGCAAAAAGAAAAATATAAAAGATTGTCATTCTAGAAGAATCCTTTTATGCTTTTTGTTATTTTATAACAAGTACTTTATAAACAATTTTTTTTTTAAAAAATATGCTTCGTCACACATAAAGCCTAATAATATTATAGAGTAAAATAATATTCATTTGAAGTGACACAAAAAGAAAGGAAAAAATAAGATCACAAGTCCAAACTTAGTTATAAGTTAAATGATTTTTATTTTATTATTATAGCATAAGTAGAGGTCTTCTACATAAATATTGATGACATTAATTCCATCATTTATTGGAGCTCCTTGAATTTCCAAATATTTCAAACTACTTCTCTCAAAATCATGAAAGAAAAAAATAAAATTATATTTTTCACCGCACTAAACGTAATTTCACCATTACGAAAATCGCAGAATCCTTGAGGAGCTCCATATTTTGGTTTCAATATATCTTCCACATCTTTTCACTGTGGAGGAAAGTGGACACCATGACTCTTCCATTATTCTTTTTTAGAATTTCTAAAATATATAAATCATTTCCTCGGGGAAACTTCCACAACATTCCATTAGTGCTATTTTCCATCAATTTTATCGAATCATAATTAAAATATACTTCACAAATATCATTAGCCAATCCAATAACTCTGAATTTTTAAGTTCTTAAATCAAAACAATTATTGAATTATGCAAATGTAACGACTGGTTTCTGTTATTATAAGAAAGTCGGCGGAGAAAAATTTTAGGTCGAAAAACTTTCGTAATAATTTGAAATTTTCTAACCTAGTTTAGAGTTGGATGAAGTTGGAGTCATTAAGGTGTAGGGAAATGTGGTAACAATAATTTAATTTAATTATGATTTTGATTACGTTAGTAGATAAATAAGTCGTTAAGAAACTCGTACGACATAACAGAATTGTATCCGGGCGAGTAGAACCTCGAGAATCAATCTTAGAGTGAACGTTATTTTCCTAGTGTTGTCTGTTGAAGGTATGTTGTGAAATGGGGGTATTGGAATTTTAAAAATAGCCCATTGTTTCATGCAAACCGCTTTGGAAGAGATTTTGGTCGCTCTGGCTAGGCCCCTGTAGCGGGGTGAGGGTCGATGTGGCAGACCAAAAACAATTTAAAATCTTAAATAAAACCCAAAACATTTTTGTTCTACACTTTTAGGTTTTTTATATATAAGTAATGAACCCCAAGTGATTCTTGACATTTTCACCATTCTTGAGTCTAAATGTAATATTCTAACTCCCCCAAAACCATATTTCAATCCGTAGAACGTAACCCGATGTGTAATTATTGATTGGGAAGAGATCTAATATAGAATTTATGGTTGAAACAATCCTAATTTAGACATTGGGATCATGGGTATGATCTAGGGTTTCCGTGTTTATATAATTTTTTATAGACTAAGCACAAGCGGATCTATTTGGAAAGGGAAGAACAAAGTTTCTTAGGGTTTCAAGCTTGTCTCGAGGTAGGTGATGGTTGTGATTCTATGATTGTGTGATGTATGTTTGTTCTTTCTTTATTATGATACATGTATGTATGGGAATGTTGCATTATTGATCAAACTTGTTGTAAGTAATATAGATGAATGATTAATTACATGTATCATGACTTGTTGTATGATCTTGAGAATATGCTTGTGATTATGATTGTGGCTTGTTGAATGAATCTGGTGTTGAATTCTCACAAACTAACGTGAATTAGTTGCCACGTTTTTACATAATTATGAGATCGGTTGCCACATTCCAGAATAACCATTGGATCGGGTACCATGTTCTAGTATACTAACAGTTTTTGTTTAGGTTCCATGAGAGGACCAATAAATTGTTATAATTGCGTGTTTTGAAAAATTTGAAATTGTACGTTATCAATTAATGTTGATGATATTGTATTTGTTCGGTGTATGCATGTTATTATTATGTTGTGACAATTTATAAATGTTTCACTTAGTGGGATAGTCGTGTGATCCTACCAGTACATTTTGGTCGTGCATTGATATTGCACTTTCTCTTTCATTGATGAGTACGGGGCTTCTTCAGGTGGCTATTGAGAGACCTCGCTTAAAAGATCAGTGAGCGTCGATCAAATTTAAAGGTGAGTCAATTCTTCTCGGCTCCCATGAGTTCTCCCTCAACTACGTCCACATTTCGGACTTAGACTTTTCTAGTTAATTTAATTATTTCATTTGTTTGCGGTTGTAACCTTTATTGTTTAGACTTATAATTGATTTTAGATGTTTTGGTACATTGACTTTCAAGTTCTAGGCATTACTTTCTCAATGTTAGTTGTTATTAGACTTTTGTTTGGAGTTAATGGGAACTTTATTTCTTTCTTTAACACTTAACTTTCTTCCGTAACTGAAATTCCTAGTATTTTTTATTATGTTTGTTGGTTAATTAGTATAAATTGTTCTCATAGCGGAGGGTTAATGTGGGTGTCAATCATGATAGTTTGAGTCATGACATAGTTGGTATTCGAGCCTAGGTGCAATGATCTGGATGTACCAAAATGAGTGTGGTAGATTCTTGCATAACGGTAGAGAGATATTTGTACTATTCATAGAGAGGATATAGGACTTTAGGAAATCTCTCTATTTTGTTTTGTCTCCTTTGTGCTATATCTTGATTCCAATTGGTATCTCTCAATTCGAATTGGTATCTAAACTGCTTCATTCTTCTATTCTTAAATGGTTAGCACTAGATTCAATGGCGTTAGGCCCGTAGATCCTATCAATTCTCTAGATGAGGAATTCACAGCAAGAGGTTTCGGTTGAGGCAGGATAGAGAAAGAGCTAAGGGTAGAGGCCGGTGAAGAGTGCTTTTGCTAGAGATAGGTACCTGTCAAAAATTCTCCCCAAAATGAGACCCCTCTTTTACATCATGAAGATATAGAGAATGATGTTGAGGTTAAAAATGTTAAGGAGATTGGACAAGATAAGAGGTACATGGTGAAACTATCGTTGTTTCTCCTATGGACCGAGTGTTAGCTCAACAGATCATGTCATTCTTGAAAGGTTTTGTTGGTCCTTGAGTTCTTCATTCTGTTCAAGCAACTCAAGTTCCCTCAAATATACCTATTGTTGGGTTCTGTTATGAATTGTATGAACATGAGACATTGACCAAGTTTTGATGTTTAAACCGCCTATGTTCAAAGGTTCTGAAAGTGAGGATGCATTTGATTTTATCCTAGATTGCTATGAGACACTACATAAGTTGGGAATTGTCAGTCAACATGATGTTGAGTTCGTCACTTTTCAGCTTCAAGGTGAGGCTAAACAATGGTGGAGAGATTATATTAAAAATACAGCTCTTCAGTTTTACCTCCACTTACTTGGACCCAATTTCATGCTATGTTTTTAGAGAAATATGTATCTAAGACTTTTAGGGACCCTAAGAAGCGTGATTTTATCGCTTTGGAGGAAGGTGGTATGATTGTGGCTGATTTTGAGGTCAAGTTCCATGCTATGTCTAGATATGCTACTCAATTGGTGACTAGTGAGGAAGAGAGGATATGTTTATTTATTAAGGGACTAAATTTTGAGTTGTAAGTATTATTTGTTCATATGACCTCTACAGGAAAGAGATTTAATGAGGTAGTAGACTTTGTTAAGAAAAGAGAGGGGGTAAGGCGAGACGATCAAGCTAAGGCATTGGGTAAAAGGGAAAAAACTCGGGTAACTTACAATGTTCTAACTCCAAAGGGGCAGGGAGGCCAACACTTGCATCTAGGACAATTTAGTATTCCATGCCAGCCTCTAAAAGTAATTACTCAAGAACTCCACCTTATAAGTTGATTCAGTATAACTAGGGAGTCGCACCTTCGATGGGCAACATAACATTTTTTAATAGAAGTTGTTATAATTGCGGAGAACCTAGTCGTATGTGGAGAGATTGTCCGCACACACGTATGTTGTATTTTGCGCAACAGCAAACTAGAGTAGTGGTACTCGCGAGGAATTGTAATTATGGTAAAAGGCATATACAAGGTTGTCGATGAGCCTATCAGTAAGTCCATGAATGAAGAGAAAATGTAGCACGGGCAGGGGTAACACACAACTAGGCAGGGAAGTCGCTCTACATGATGATAGGGCTCAGTGTTATGCCTTTCCAGGCAAGAATAAGGCAGAGGCGTCTGACGCAACGATCACATGTACTATTCTTATTTGTGAGTGGATGACTAATGTGTTATTTGATCTGGGTTCTACTTATTCATTTGTATTCGTGTGATTCTCTTCAACATTTATTATGATGTGTGGTATATTTGAGGCCCCCATCCATGTTTCTACCCTAGTTGAAAACAGATTCATAGTCACCTATGCCTATCGTGCTTGTCCTATTTTATTTAAGGGTTTTCAAAGATGGGCTGATTTGGTGGTATTGGATATGGATGACTATGATATTATCTTACGCATGACTATGTTGTCTCCCTATTATATTGTGTTTATTGTATACTAAGTCTGTAACTTTAAAAATTCCAAGAAGGGAAAAGTTAGAGTGTTAACGATTGTATAAAATCCTAAGCAAGCTAAGATCATATCCTCCACTTGAGCTAGTAAAATTCTGAAGCACGATTATTAGGTTTATTTGGATCATATTTCGGATGTTGAGTTTGAGTCTCAATCTATTGAGTCTATTCCTGTGGTATCAGAATTTAGAGAGTTTCTTCCTAATGACTGTCCCGGTATGTCTCCAGATAGAGATATATATTTCTATGTTGATTTAATACTTGGTAGTCGTCTCATTTCTATTTCTCCATATTGCATGGCTCTAACAGAATTAAGAGAGATTAAGTCTCAAATCGAAGAGTCCTAGTGATTTCATATGGGGTGCTCCAGTTCTTTTGTTAAGAAAAAAAAAGGTAGTATGATAATTTGTATATATTACCGGCAATTGAGTAAATTCACTATTTGAAATAAGTATCCCTTGACTCTAATAGATTATTTTTTTGACTAATTTCAAGGTTCATAAGTTTCTATAAGATTGATCTAAGATCTGGCTTCCATCAGTCAAAAATTAGGCTTGAGGATGTGCCCAAGATGGCGTTTAGAACCCGCTATGGGCACTATGAGTTTTTTGTTATGTTTATTAGATCGACTAATGCACCTACAACTTTTATGACTTTAATGAATGGGGTAGTCAAGCCAATTCTTTATTAATATGTCTTAGTCTTTATTGATGTTATTTTGGTCATGACTACCATCTTTTCATTGTTCTAGATGTTCTTAGGAAACAAAATTTTTATGCTATATTGTTCTAGGTGTCCTCAAATGCTTATTTTGTGCCAATAACTGATGTAAATCCTTGATTTCTAGGTATTTGATTTGAGGAACAAAGTACGGATACTAAGGAGCAAAAAGGAACAACGCAACTAAAAGAATGAAAAAAAGTCATGTTGATAGCCCAATTCATTGGACGAGTCGCCGTGTGGATATAATATTGCCTAAAGTTCCAGCGTGCCAAGCCCTGAAGGAGAATATCAATTTGTCGAGAGAAAGGAGCAGTCGGGGTGTCGCCGAATAGTTTCCCGATGCATTGATTAGATCACCTGAAGTTACAGAACTTGAAGATGTTGAATGCCAAAGAAAAAAGGCGATGGAATTGACCAATGGGTAAATCGTCGAATGGATCATCAATAACAATTTATTTCACCGAATTGTCCTTCGCAACACATTTTTTTTTAACTATAACACACATTTTCTAAATTTATATTTAATATGAAATTATATTTTGAAGATTGGTAAGAGTAATTTTTTAGTTACAACTATGATTATTTAGACTAAATTTTGCTTAGCTTTGATGATTTGAAGCATTCCATCTTTGAGAAATTGAAATGGGTATTGAAGATTCTTCAATTTGTACCTTTGTAAAGACGAAATTAATTGTATCTTGTTGATGAAAACATAATTTTGTAACAATTTTTCTTTTTATGTTGTCTAGTTGAAACCCCAATTTTTGGTGTGTGGTTATGGGTTGATTTAGATTATGAGTATTTCTTATTCTTAGTCTAAATGTTTTTCAAAAGTGATTTCAGTCAGTAATTGTGGTTTAATTTAAAGGGTTGTAGTTGCAAAGGAACTTCTTCCTTCATGTTTTACGCTTTCGATAAAGAGAGGTTTCAAACCAAGAATAATGATTTGATGGTCAATGGGTATCAGGTTGTTATGGGTCTAGCTCGATAGAGTGAATCCTAAACCTTTTTCCACACATTCAGTTCGAGAGAATGAATGGACTAAACCATAGGTTATTCTTAATTGTTGCTTGTTGTTCGAGAGAAACAAACATGATTCGAGGTAAATTCTTCAACAGAAAGTTTATCCCCACTAATGTCTAGCTTAGTTACTGATTTGCAGTCATTTACTACCTGATGCAATTACCTATTTGTCTACCTTAGCATATAATCCAATCAAATCCCAAGAACCCCTTTCATTACTTGTTATTTAGTGTTATATTCTATTGTTGTAGTTGATAGTTAAATTCAAAACACCTTGTTATTTGACACTTGTGTTACCCCCTAATTTGAACAATGCTTTTATTTGTAAATGTCTATTCCTATGGTTAACTTGAACATATTTGTACTTTTCTATTGAATCTTAAACATGTATCACTCCCTCTGGGAATGATCACAACCTAATTGGGGGGTTATACATTGACTAACGACGGTTCACTCTTAGAACAAGATTAACTTCCTTTGATAGAGGTTATTTGACCAAAATAGCACCGTTGCCGGGGAGTGGTGTTGCTTAAGATTCTTTAATTAAGTCTAATTTTGTTCTGGTTAATTATAGTTGAACTTAATTAATTTTAGTTTTTATTTTGCTTGTTTATGTCTTAAAATTTGAAGTACGAGTGCGAAGGGAAGCAATGGTAGCCAAGTAAGCACACCTATATGACATTGGCAACCTCAATGATATTAAAGAACCTAATGTTCCATATAACTAGTACTATGTTGTAGCTCTTTCAGTTGAAGAAGGTTTTCAGTGGTTTCGCTCATAAAGATCCTCATGAGAAAATTAGAAATTTTGTTGATGTTTGTGGACCGTTCTCCTTTAAGATTATATTCCAAGAGTCTATCCGGTTGAGGTTGTTCCCATTCAATTTGAAAGGAGAAGCATCTAAGTGGATGGTTGAATTGCCACGTGAATCAATCACTTCGTGGGAGGATATGGTTGCCACATTTAATGAGCAATTTTTCCCTCCTTCAAGATTATGAACTTCAGGATCGCATTTACATCTTCAAGCGTCTAGAAGGCTAGCTAATTCACAAAACTTGGTTGTGAGTCAATAAATTGGTGCTAAAGTGCCCCACTGATGGCTTACTTGATAACTCGTTGTTGCAGTACTGTTATCGGAGTCTCGACTTAGTAAACAAGGGTGTTACTGACCAACCTTCTCCAAGAGATTTCATGCAGCAACCTTATGTGATAGTAGCGTAGCTTTTGGATGGCATTGTACACCCGTGGAGACCAGGTTTCCCCATTCACGTTTAAATTGACAAAGTTGAAGAAAAACCACGAGAGGGACCAAAATATTGCTAAGATCATGACACAACTTAATATTTAATCCAAAAATGTCATGGGAGATGGTGCTCGAGCTGTCAGTGTTGTGGGTGACGGGTGTGTTAACCTTGATAAGGTCAAGTTTGAGGTGTTGTAGAATAAAGAGGTGATTTTTCTAACCAACCAAGGTGGTGGTTATCATTCAAACTACCGAAGGCTAGGTGATAACCAAGGTTGGAGCACGGATAAAGGTTGAAGAATCGTGATCGAGAGTGGAGGGTCGTAACCCTACTTGGAAAGGAAGAGAAGGGGAGAAGGATAGATATGTTCCTCAGAGGGAGGTCGATCAAATGATAGACTTTCTAGTATCCTCAACAAAGTTGAGGGACCGGACACGAATTTAAAAGAAGATGTGACGGTCCATAGTCAGATGTTTACCTCCCATTCAGTACCGATCAAGAATTTGGAGACCCAAATGGGTCATATCTCCTCTCATTTAAACCCAAAAGAGCAAGGGGTGTTTCCTAGTGATACTATGGCCAACCGAAAGAATGTGTTTTGAGTGTGGACTTGTGTCATGCCATGACATAAACTAAGGCGCCTCTTGGAAAGCAACCCCAACATTTTATTTGCTTTCTTCTTGAGTTAAAATAATGGTGTATTGATTGTGAAGGTCAAAATGTGGAAAGTTTTTCAAAAGTTTAGATTAGCGAGACAACAGTCCAATAGGCGCATCACCTGAAGAGGTCGGTGTGTCCGACTTGGAACGTCGTTTAACTCAAGACATTTTTAAATTGGACTTTGTAAAACTTGTATAGCCCAAGAGCATATTGACGAATTATTGACCATGTCGGCGATCCTTCCATAGACCGCTGTTTGGACCCCCACTATAATTGGAGACTCGGTAAAACTTGTTGGGGTAAGTACCCACTCGATATGCAATTGAGTGGGTCGGCGAGCAACACTAATGTCGCCTACTAGGCGAGAACTGGACGATTTTTAAAATCCAAAGATTTAAACTTTCAGAATCTTTTACTTTCTATCACTTTTGAAGTTCCCAAACTCACACCCGCATTTTGATGGTCTATATTCTTGCATTTTTACCATATTTGAGTAATTGATTATGTGCTTGGTGTACCAATCCTAAAAATGAACTAGGATTAAATAGAGCTCCACTTGTGCTTTAAGGGCCGTAAACTATCTTAGTTAATATGTATAAGAGTTTTAAAGTCAGTCCGGTTGAGTTTGAAGTCAAACGTCAAGGAACGACCAAGACATTGGACGACTAGTCTCTTATGTGCTTGCATGTTTCGTAGTGAGCTTTTGCATGTTTCGTGACTTGTTTAGTGTCTAAAATGATAGAGGAGGTTCCTAAAACCTAGATGTGTGTGTTTAGGGGTTTAACGTTTGGGTACGATTCCATCTAGGATCCACGACAGGACCTAGAGGAGGACCCTATCTAAAAGGAAGAAGCTTCCAGGCAGTGTCAAACGACGACTCCAAGGGATAGCCAGTCGTTAAATCGATGGTTTGTCGACCTTTGGCGTCGACTGAGCCTGCATGGTCTGCAAGAACTGTAGGTTGTGAAGCTGCAGACCCAAACTACGGACTCCATTGACGGGGCGTCGTTCCAACAACAGTCCGTCGTTATGGGAGCGTCAATGGGCACCTACAAATCTGCCTGCAATCCGGTCTAGTAACGGGTGAAGTGGTATATGTACCCTATGTCTTTTAAATAAAAGGAACGGTTGTATCAGGTATTTTAAGAGTACTAAAGTGATTTAACTCTCATTTAGAGCCTAACACCTAAATGAAAACTCTTTCCCTCCCAAGTGTTCTCTAAAAACCTCTATGAAGCTCAAAGTCAAGATGGAGCTTGGAAGATGGATTTCAATGGATTTATTCTTCAATTCTCTTTGGATTTATTCTAATAAAATATGTGAGTTCTTCATCTAAGGCTAACTATCACCTTAGAGCCAATTTCAAAGTGATTTCAATGATTTCAAAGTTTATGAAAAAGTCTAATTTTCACTCTAAATCATAGGTTCTTGCAGGAAACGTTTTCAAACAATGAGATATGATGTTATTGATGCATAATTTATGTTTTCCAATGAAAATATCCATGAAATGTTTATCTTCTCTAATATCTAAATTTTTCCATAAAATGGTAATTGAGTATGGCCTGATCTTAAAAAATTCATGTGTAGATAGTATTGGACTATTGAATTATGTATACACCATGATTGAATTGTTTATAGGCTGCCTTAAATTGATGATATTCATATTGTAAATTGTTGGGTTATTTGTATGGTTAGATTGTTGGATTAGTATTGTGTATATGGCTATTGGTAAGAGACTCTGTGAAGTGAATTGATTGAAAAATATAAGGAATGTTGATGATAATGATGAAAAGGTGGTAAGTTGACCTAATCTCTCTATATTGTGTAGAATTAACATAGAATTTCTATAGATTGGTATGTTCCACTTATGGTGGCAGTGCTTATGTATTGATTATGTGATCATCATGGCCTTTTCGACATTATTATGTAAATTATAGTATTATCACTTTAGGGCTTATATGAAGGCATAATGTGAATGTGTTTATGTGAAGTAATGTATTTATGTAGAATATGTTATGGCTTATATGAATATGTAAGGTAAAGTACGATGTGGTATATATGTTATTTTGTATAATGTGATGGCATGTAGTGAAGTACTCATGTAATGCTTATGTGATCTTGTATGAATGTTAATGTTATAATTCTTCTTTAGGTGATGGTATAAGGTGATAAAAGGCTAAAATATGTATCTAGTGATTATATTGTGTATGTATGTGTTAGGTTAAGGCATGTTGTCCTTTAAATGATTATATGTGACTATGGTAGAATATGATGAGTTCTATATGTGTTAATAGGGTATCTTTTTAGGTAGACTTCGTGTCCCTACTTGATATCTTATTGATATTGAATAAGTGATATGATGAATGATGTGTCGTGATTTGGTAGACCTAAGTCCCTCTTCTTGATGCATGAAAGTTATGTGAATATGTCATTCCTTGATTTGAAGGCTTAAGCGCCCTTATCATGAATGTGAATGAGTGATTCATATAAGACCTTGAACAAGTAAAGAATGTCATTTGTCAATGACTTAGAACCTTCAATATATAAATAAGGTTATGTATCCTTGAAGTTGAAATCCGTAATGGTATCCTTCTTGTGTGAATGATGGACTTATGGATAGGTACGGTGGAACGACATGAAACCTTCTCTAAGGAAGTCACTGATCTATCCTTATTGACCATTGGGTGGAAGCCCTAGTGGACCATCCTTTGTAAAGGTGTTATGTTTTTGTAAGATCGAGAAATATTACCTTTTCATATGCCTTGTTTTTATTGAACTTACTCTATGAGAACTAAGGCTAAGCAGCGAGTGAATATGCTTGGGGAGTGATTGTACTTATGTTAAGACTAGAGTACAAGGAAACCATCGATAATTGTTAACCATGTGCCTACATGGAATGTGTCCTTGTTCTACCCTTGGCAAGTAGAACACCCTCCATGGGTAGGGTAGACTTTGGATTCCATACCGAGCTAGTATGGTCTATGTCGATTAATGTCTATTCAAATCATGTGGGATACCTTCTAATAATGGAGAAGTTCTACTACATGTAGGTAGTTGAATGGGATCTATATATGGCACGAGTAGGCCTTGAAGATGCTAGGATGAGGGTTCCCTATGTCTTTGTAAGACCATTATTTGAAGTCTTCTAAATGTATGATTCTATATCAAAATGGTTTTAATAAAAGTAGGTTTATAAGTAAAGTATGTTTTCTAGAAAGGTTCTTATCTAGGGTAGATTCGAGAATTGCTTAGGTAGGCTTGAAGAGGGTGTATGGGCGGTCTCTTCATGTTTTATTTAGGTGACTCTCAGAGTTAACTTAGATAGAGAGTCTACATGATGTAAATACTTATCTTATTGAATATGGAACAAAGTGATATGTGATAAAATGGAATAACTTTACTTTAGGTAGTCTTGATGATCATCTAGGTGCGTGTGAAGGGGTTGTATGGGCGATCGCTTCATATCTCACTTAGATGGGTCTTAGGATAACCTTTAGTAGGGAGTCTAAGTGAATATGGTTATGTGATTGATGTTACTTGAATATGTCTTATATATGATTGTTGACTTGTATTATGTATTTTAAACACTTTTATGAAGGTTTTATCAGAATGTCATGAAAGCATGTTTTTATACTAAATGTCCCTTTTTCATGGTTTTTGCATGGCTTCCATACATAATGCATTCAATGTGCTGACCCATCATTTTTCTTTTTTGATTTAAGTTTAGGGATTGGAAGTCTTGATACTCTAAGGATGATGGATAGGTTTCTAAGGGTTGGAGATGAAGTATTTATGAGTCCTCATATATTCGAGGACAACACCCACATGTTACTTTTATGTCTTTACTCTTTATTTTAAGACTTGTATGGGCTTAGTGCCAATATTATATATTCAAAGTATTCGATGGTTTATTGAGACATTGTAAAGATAGATGGTTTAGAAGTCTTCCGCTTGAGTATTAATGAATGTATTCTTCGTTTGTGGAGAAAGTTTTAAATTCATACATATTTTTGGAGTATATTATGAAATGATTGATAGAAGAGGCTTCTGTGGGACTTCTCGAGGTCTTATACGCCGGTAACGTCCAGGGGATACCTTTGGGTCGTTACACTCATAGTGGAAAAATTTGCCTCCTAGCATTTCAACTTCTTAATCGGCATCTATGGTTGGTTTTCCAAACCCCGTATTCATTTTTAAAATTTCTTAACTCATTTTCAGTGATTTATGTCTTAGTGATGCGTGTTGGGCAACTCTGATCATAATTGTAGTTGTGTGTGCCTAGTTTAACTTGAATAAAGCGCCAATAAACGCTTAAATGTTGAATTCACATATTTGTCGTCCTTAAAATTTGTTTAAATTGTGGGTTTGTGCTTTCATATTGTTGGTTCTAGTCGGGTGAAGTCTAAGTAATCCAAATTTGTTTCAAATGACGTATTTTGCCCAATGATGGAGCGGTTGACATCATTCTTAAGGGCACAAGTTATCAAATATAAAAAATTTGGCCAAATTGGGAAAATTCTGAGTATCCCAGGGGAAATGGGTCTTAGTTTAATTGTCGAAGTGAATGTTTTGATTTTATTTTTTCAGAGGTTGTATGGTTTGATTTGAGAAGATTGGTTGAAAGTAGGCATGTTGGGCTCTTTGGAGAGCTAGGTCAAGCTCTCCAAACCACTCGACGGTTCGCCGAAGTTCCCCTTATCACCTTTAATTTCTTCCTGAACCTTGAAAATGGTTTTGAAACTTTTGGCGAGATGACTAAGTTCGCTGCATGCACTCGGGGACTCGCCGAAAGTCCATTTTGGTCACCCTTTGTCTTCACCCCTGACCCCCTTAATTGCACAGTAACTTTCGGCGGGCATATCCTTTCTCATTGAAAGGCTCTCAGCGATTATCTGAAAGGGCCTCCTTTCACTGATAGGCCAAAAGTCTCTGGGATTTTTGAGTCAATCCTTTCGGCGAGCCTCTAGCTCACCAAAGTGATTTGGCGAATCGTTGACTGGTTCGGTGAGTCTTTCTTTATCTATTTCTTATGTGCTTTCACATGAACAGTTTTTTGTGCTCTTTGTTATTTGATAAAAAATACTTGATAAACAATATTTTTTTAAAAAATAATGTTTTACATACTTAAAGGTTAATAATTTTATAGAGAACAATAATATTCATTTGGAGTGACGCAAAAAGAAAAGAAAAAATAAGATCACAAGTACAAACTTAGTAATAAATTAAAATATTTTTATTTATTATTTTAGAATAAGTAGAGGCCTTCTAGATAAATAATACTTCCATTGATTCCATACTTCATTGGAGCTCTGTGAATTTTGAAATATCTCCAACCATTTTTCTCAACGTCATGAAAGTAACAAAATAAAATTTTATTTTTCACTGAACTAAATATAATTTCACCATTATGAGAATCAAAAAATCCTTGAGGAGGTTCATATTTTTGGTTTCAATATATCTTCCACATCTTTCCACTGTGAAGGAAAGTGGATTTCATCACTCTTCTATTCTACTGTATCAGAATTTTCTAAAATCCATAAATCATTTTTACCGGTGAAACTTCCACAACAATCCAATAATGCTACTTTGCCCTTTACTTTATCAAATCATAATTAAATATATTGTCACAAATATCAATACCCAATCCAATAACAATTGAAATCTTCAGGTCTTAAATCAACGCAATTATTGAATTCTACAAGTGTAACGACCGGTTTTCGTCGTTATAAGAAAGTCAACGAAGAAAATTTTGGGTCAAAAAATATTTGTAGTAACTTGAAATTTCCCATCCTAGTTCAGATTTTGATCAAATTAGTCATTAAGGTCTAGGAAAATAATAATCAGGTAATTTAATTATGATTTTGATTAAATGAGTAGATAGAAAAGTCCTCAAAAAACCCGTACGACTTTATGGAATTGTATTCGGGCGAGTAGAACCCCCGAAGTCGATCTTTGCGTGAATATTATTTTCGAAGTGTTGTTGGTTGAAGGTGTGTTTTGAAATGTGGGTCTTGGAATTATTAAAATAGCCCACTGCTTCGTGCAACCCATACTAGAAGAGATTTTGGTCTCTCTGGCTGGATCGTTGAAGCGGGGTGAGGGCCGATGTGGCGGAGCAGATGCGATTTAAAGTCGTAAATAAAACCTAAAATGTCTTTATTATGAACTTTTCAGTTATTAAAACTAAGGAACGAATCCCCACGCAAATGTTGATAGTTTTTCACCATTTTTGAGTCTAAAGGTAAGATGTTAACACTCTGAATCCATTTTCCAATTTGTAAAACATAATCTAATGTGTAAATATTAATGGGTAAGAGATATGATATGGAATTTATGGTGTAAACAACCCTACCTTGGATATTGGGATCATAGGTAGGATCTAGGGTTGTTAGAATTTATAGTAATCTAGGAAAATAATAAATATTTATTGACTTTCATGATATTATGATTGTTTGTAGACCAATAAAAACATTAATAATTTCACAAAGGGAATAATTAAGTTTTTTATGGTTTCAAGCCTGTTTCAAGGTAGGTGATGGTTGTGATTCTATGATTGTGTGACATATGTTGTTCTTGCTTCATTATGATACATTTATGTACGAGAATGTTGCATTATTGATCAAACTTGTTGTAAATGATATAGAGGAATGATTAATGCCATGAATTATGAAATGTTGTATGGTCTTTAAAATATACGTGTGATTGTGGCTTGTTTAATGAATGGGGTGTTGCATTCCGACATACTAACCTGGATCAGTTGTCACGTTCCGGCGTAATTACGGGATTGGTTACCACGTTATGATATAAACATTGGATCGGGTATCACGTTACTATATCCTAGAAATTTTTGTTTAGGTTCTATGAGTGGCCCAATAATTTTTAATAATTGTGTATTTTGAAAATTTTTAAATTGTACGTTATTCATTAATGTTGATAATATTGTATATTTTTTTGTCTATGCATGTTATCATAGTGTTGTGATGAGTTATATATGTTTCACTTAGTGGGATAGTCGTTTGATCCTATCAGCACACTATGGTTCTGTACTGATATTGCACTTACTTTTTCTTTGATGAGTAGTACTGGTCTTCTTCAGGTAGATATGGACAGACCTCATTTAGAAGATCAGTGAGCCTTGATCGAATTTAAGGATGATATAATTTTTCTCGGCTTCCATGAATTCTCCTTCGTCTATGTCCACATTTAGGTCTTAGATTTTTCGAGTTCGTTAATTAGCTCATTACTTTGGGGTTGTAACCCTTCTTTTTTAGACATATGATTGATCTGTAGATGTTTTGGACATTGACTTTTATGTTCTAGGAATTACTTCTGCAATTTTAGTTTGATATTAGACTTTTGTTTGGAATTAATGGGAACTCTATTTCTTTCCTTAACATTTAACGTGCCACTATAACTTAAATGTCTTGGTATATTTTATTAAGTTTGTTAGCTAATTAGTATAAATGTATCTCCCACCAATGGGTTAGTAAGGGTGTCAATCACAATTGCTTAGGTCATAACATAGTTTGTATCAGAGCTGAGGCACAATGATCTGGACGCACCAAAATGAGTTTAGTAGAATCTTGCGAAATTGTACAAAGGCATTTGTACTTTTCTTCAAAAGGCTATAGGAATTTAGAAATATCTCTATATTCTCTTGTCTCCTTCGTGCTATATATTTATTCCTATTTGTATCTATCGATTCGAATTGCTATCTTACCGCCTTCACTCTTCTATTTATAAATGGTTACCACTAGATTCAACGGCGTCAGGACCGTAGCTCCTATCAATTCTCCAGATCAGAAATTTACAGCAAGAAGTTGTGGTCGAGGCAGGGTAGAAGAAGATCTAGGGGTAGAGGCCGAGGAAGAGTGGCGTCTGCCAGAGATAGGTACCTATTGGAAATTCTCCCCAAAATAAGGCCCCTCCTGTATATCATGAAGATATAGAGAAAGATTTTGAGGTTGAAAATGTTAAGGAGGTTGGACAAGAGGAGAGGGTTAGTTGGTCCTGGAGTTCTTCTTTGCGTTCAAGCAACTGAAGCTCCCTCCAATCTACCTATTGTTGTCACTGTCCCCAAGATTAGAGGGAATTTTGGTAATGATACTTTCTTCCATCCTTTGTTGGGTTATGTTATGACTGGTAATGAACACTACATGTTGACCAAGTTTTTGAAGTTCAAAAGCCTATGTTCCATGGTTCTGAGAGTGAGGATGCATATGAGTTCATCCTAGATTGCTATGAGACGCTGCATAAGTTTGGAATTGTCCATCGGCATGATGTTGAATTCGTGACTCAGCTGAAAGGTGAGGTTAAAAAATGGTTGAGAGCTTATAAAGAATACAGGTCTTTTGTTTTACCTCAACTTACTTGAACCCAATTTCATGCTCTGTTTGTCAAAAAAGTATGTGCCTAAGACTTTGAGGACCGTAAGAAACACGATATTATGGCTTTGGAGCAAGGTGGTATGCCTGTGGTTGCTAATGAGGCCAAGTTTCATCCTTTGTCTAGATATGCTATTCAACTGGTGACTATTAAGGAAGAGAGGATCTATATATATATTAATGGACTAAATTCTGAACTTAGAGTACTATTTCTTCATATGACCTCTGCAGGAAGGAGCTTTAATGAGGTAGTATACTTTGTTAAGAAAGTGGAAGGGGTGAGGTGACACGATCGAGCTAAGGCATTGGCTTAAAGGGCAAAAAACTCGGGTAACTTTCAAGATTATCACCCCAAAAGGTAAGGGAGGCCAACACTCATAGATAGGACAGTTCAGACTGTCATCCCCGCTTCTTACCGGTAATTACAGGGGAATTCCACCTCATAATTTGATACAACATTGCCAGGAAGTCGCGCCTTCAATGGGCGGTAGAACATCTTTTAATCGTACCTGCTATAATGACAGAGAACCTAGTAATATGCGGAGATGTTTTCCCCACCAAGGTATGGTGGATTCTTTCTTAGCATCACACTAGAGAAGTGGTACCCGTGGAGAATGGTAATAATGGTCGAGGGCATCCACAAGGTAGTCGAGGAGGAAATTAGTGAGGTTGTGGAGGTAGAGTAAATGGTAACATAGGAAGGGGTATCACAACTAGGCAGGCAAGTCCCTCTACATGATGATAGGTTTTACTGTTACGCTTTTTTAGGCAAGAATGAGGCAGAGGCGTCTGACGCGATGAACACGTGTACTATTCTTTTTTGTGACCAAATGTCTATTATGTTATATAATCTGGGTTCTACTTATTCATATGTATTAGTGTGATTTTCTGCAACATTTTCTATGATGTGTGATATACTTTATGGCCCCATCCATGTTTTTACCCTAGTTGAAAAGTCTTTCATACTCACCCATATCTATCGTGTTTGTTCTATTTTATTTATGGGTTTTCAAACTTGGGCTGATTTGGTGATCTTGGAAATGAATGACTTTGATATTATTCCCTCTATTATATTGTGTTAAATTGTAATACTATGTCTATAACATTAGAAATTCCATGAAGGAAAAATTTAGAATAGGAAGGGGTGTACAAGCCTAAGCAAGCTTAGATCATATCATCCACTTGAGCTAGTAAACTTGTGGAGCAGGGTTGTTCGGTTTATTTGGTTCATATTCGGGATGTTGAGTTTGAGACTCCATCTATTGGGTTTATTCCTGTGGTGTCAAAATTTAGAGAGGTGTATCCTAATGAATATCCTTGTATACCTCCAGATAGAGATATGTACTCGTCCTATTTCTATTCCCCCATATCGTATGGCTCCGACAGAATGAAGAGAGCTTAAGGCTCAAATTGAAGATCATGTCGATAACAGATTTATTTATCCTAGTGCTTCCCTATGGGGTGCTCCTTTTTTTTTTGTTAAGAAAATGATGGTAGTATGACGTGTATAGATTTTCGGCAACTGAATAGGGTCACTATTTTAAATAGGTATCATTGCCTCAAATAGATTATCTTTTAGACCAATTGCAAGGTGCATGAATTTTCTATAAGATTGATCTAAGATCTAGCTACCATCAGTTGAAACTTAGGCTTGAGGACATGCCCAATACGGTGTTTAGAACCCACTATACGCACTATGAGTTTTTGGTTATGTTGTTTAGGTTGACTAATGCGCATCACACTTTTATGAGTTTAATGAATGGGATGGTCAAGCCATTTCTAGATTCATATGTAATATTCTTTATTGATGATATTTTTGTCATGCCGACCATCTTTGTATTGTTCTGGATGTTCTAGAGAAACAAAGGTTGTATATTATATTGTTCTGGGTGTCCTCAAATGCTAATTTTATGTCAATAACTGATGACAAATTCTTGATCTCTAGGTAATTGAATAGAGGAACAAAGTATGGATACTAGGGAGCAAAAAGAAACAAGGCAGCTGAAAGAACGAAGAAAAGAAGGCATGTTGGTTGCCCAATTCATAGGGTGTGTCGCCGAGTGGATATAATATCGCTTGAAGTTCCAGTGTGCCAAGACCTGAAGGAGAAAAATCAATTTGTCGATAGAAAGAAGCAGTCGGCTTCTCGCTGAACACTTCCGTGATGCATTGATTATATCGACTTATAAAGTTACAGAACATAACGATGTTGAAGGTCAAAGTAAAAAGACAATGGAACTGACCAAAGGGTGGATCGGCAAGTGGATCGACAATCTCGACTTATTTAACAGAGTGTTCCTTCAACACAATTTTGGTAAATATACATACATTTTCTAACTTTAGGTTTAATATCAAATTATAAATATAACATTGGTAAGAGTATTTTTTGAGTTAGAACTATGAGTATCAAACTAACTTTTTATCACATTCGGGGAGCATCCCCTAGAAGTAACCGTCGTCATCATCCTCATTGAGGACTGAGACTAACCTCATAGCTTACATCATTACATTCACAGGTTAAAAATGTAGAAAAAATTTAAAACTTTTCTTCTATCTATTATGAGGTTTACATAGACTCTCGCATACACATAATATATATATATATTCATATCGAGTATACTTAGACCCTTCGTATAAGGATATTACATAGTCCTCTACTTTTATTGCACTAATATATATATATATATATATATATAACCGGATGTCTTATCTTATAATCATCTAACAAGAGTATTACAATTGGCGATAGCCCATACATCAATCCAATAAACGCCATATATACACAATAGAATCTTTAATACTCAAATGAATGAAATGAACATATTGTCTTTAAGTTTAATCAATATACGAAGCTAGAAAATGGAATTGTCCTCGATTTAGTGAGGACCTACCCAACTTGGTGAGTGAGAATTCCAAGTCTTCCTTTAAAAGACGTCACAAGTCCTTCAACGACCGGAACCTAAAATGTTGGGAAAAGGGAAAAAATAGGGTTAGCACATCACTTGTAATAAGTATAGGACAATATGCATACACACATAGAGATCATGCTAAAAAGGGACATTTCATTAGAGTATGCAAATTACATTGAAAAGCCTTGTGAAAATTCAAGAACCAATACAAGTCAAGAGTACATATTTTTTAAGTCATAGCCATGTTCACCACAAGACCAACAACACTAAGTCTAATAAAGTCAACATGCATATCAACATAATTGTGCACATAGTCAAGACAACTCTATCATCCAGTCATAACATCGACAAGAATGTTTAAGAGTTCATAACATCATAACCAAAGCAAGACTATCACTCATGAACCTTCATTAAGTCCACTAGTTCAATGACTAGGCAAAGCCCCATAAACTTACTCAATCGAGTAAACCTAACAAGAACCATAAGATATATCCAACTTCACATACTATATAATTTTGATAAACCATCATCATACCTTAGCAATATAGACCATAGACATAATCACAAGTGAAACCAATGTAATATAGTGTCATCAACATGTAAGATCATCATATACACATCATTCATACTTATAAGCATATACATACATAAGAACATCCTTCTAAGACTTCCCTCTAGGCTAACTAGTGCAAATGTATATATAGAGTGTCATACCCCTATGTAGACTAAGTCAAACCTCTTAAGTCATCCTAGTTAGAGTCCACTTTATTACTTAATTTTACTTTCGAGAACATCTTGCCTTAACCGACATAGACCATGTGAGACAATGTGGAATCCAGTGTCATGGAATCCTACACCGAAGGAAGTTGGACTACTTGCCAAGGTAGTACCAAAATATGAACATAGCATCTACGTAGATCCACTAGCTAATAATCCTATGGGTTAACATAGTTCAAGAACTCGGAGATATAGTTGGGGCCCTCTTTGTGCTACATGCATTATAGTCTCCAATCATATGAGTACAGTAGTGAACCTACCTTCCCTATGTGGGAAGGAACACTCATCACTCTAGTTCACTCGGTGCTAAGCTAGAGTCTATTTTGAAATGTCTTTAATGCCTTTATTAATCAACATAACTTAATGTAGGTGATAGGGTCTACCCTTTATAAAATCATCATCATCATAGCTTAATAATAATTGCATGAGTATTTTCCTTTCATTACAATTCATACAATTGAGGTTAGCACATTTACATATCACACCATAATAAGGCACATTGGTAAGTTATAACCATCCTTATAACATTTACATCTTAGCTAACAACTCACAAACAATAGTTCAAGACATTTCAATTCAACATCATTCCAACCCTATCAATCTTAATGTAAGGTATACTTCAATAAAACATCATCACTTAATCAAAAGTAATCACAATTGAAGTAAAGAATTGAGATCACAAAACTCACCAATATCCTTCACAATGCCATCATCCAGGTTTTACGATCAACCCTCCAATTCAACCCAACAATGGGTGTAATATCATCACATAATAGTATCCAACATAATGATGAAGTCAATTGAATCACAACACAATAATTTATCACTAGTTCATAGCCTAGAATTAGAAACTTAGGTCAATTACTCAAGAATTCACATAACTGTATTAAAATATATCACAATCTACTCATAAGTCACATAATAAAAACATATGATAGCAAGTCACACACTAACCAAGCCAATTGTATCAATACTACACAATTTTGTTCAAGATCACAACCTAGGGTTAAGGGGAAAATATCATCTTCCACAAACTAGGTCAATACATCAAGAATTAGTATAATTTAACCATAATACATATTAATATACTCAAAATAACCAAAAGTAATCAATAAAAAAGCGATTCACAAGATCGATTTCGTGCTAGAAGAAAATCCATCTAAACCTCTTCTTTTTTAAATCACTTTGGAGAAACACTTTGGAGAAAGAGATCACAAAGGTGAATGCAATCTCATAGCTTACTAATTGATGAAGTTTGATGGAGAAACATTATCCTTTACCAGCCCTAGAATCCTCATTCAATAAGTCTTCAATGGTTTTTCTTTGTGAGAGAGAAAAAAGAGAGAAGGAAGAGCATGTTGGGTTTGCGAAATTATTAGGGTTAGGTTAGTTTAATTAGGTTAGGGTCTTTATATATGTCATTAAATAACTTAATTACAACTCACTTAACCCCTAACTAATTAAGTAATCACCTAATTAATTGATTTAACTAATTTTAAAACGTGCAATGAAAACAGTCTTAAGAGATGACACCCCGACCATGCCCAGTTTTTCAATCGACGGCCAAAGGACCAGCCGTCCTGCTGGTCCATCGTTTTTGCCAAAGATTTTTAAAAATGACCCCTTTGAAAAATTAACTATGTGTACATCAACGGTGGACATCGACACCCTGTAGATTGGCCCACTCCTCGTCGATGGCCCACGTAGGCAGACACTGCCTCTTGGCAGCTTTTACCCACATTTGCAAGAGTCCTCCTCAAGGGCCCTTGGTTGGTATTTGGGGAGTCGTACCTTGAAGTTTAGAATATAAACAAACTTTAATTCGTGTTATACACCTTACCACCAAATTTCATCATTTTCTGACTCTTTAAATGTAGTCAAATAGGCTAAGGCACGCTAGCACCTCTTGAACTAGTTTTCGGACGACATGGAGGTTCCTTGACGTTTTGATTCTAAACTTCCTAAATAACTTATATACATTATAATTGACTTAAAACAATTTTAAAACTCTTAGACTCTCATGTTAGGCTCTAGATTAGGCTTTAGACTTTCGGAGAATTACATTATCCCCCCCCCCTCCTTTGGAGCATTCGTCCCCAAATGACACGAAAATTCTTTAAAATGAAGGATTAGACTCAAAACTAGCAGCCGAACCAACAACAACTTATCAAAATATGAGTCAAAATCAAAATCAACATAAGCTCATAACCTTTTACAATACAACACAAAACATCATGTTTAACTCATAAGAGTTCAACATCCCAATACAATTCATGAAAGCATAATATACCAAATTGCACAACATAAACATCATGCTTTCATGCTCATTTACTATGCCAAAATTTTCTTCAACACATATCAACATTATCAATACAATTCATGAAACCATAATATACCAAATTGCACAACATAAACTCAAAACAATTAAAAACAAGCATTTTCAGTTTTTTAGGCATAGAATGCACTGTAATTTACTGTAACATACACTTTTGCACAACTTCACCAAAAACCAAGTCAATTTCAAATAAACTCATTATTTTCACTACAAGTAAGAATAACTAACGTTAGTTATCAAATAGATGAGGTTAACAGAACTTCATGTCGGCCTCGGCCTCCCATGTTGTACCCTCAACTAGGTGATTCTTCCATAACACCTTTACGGAAGCCACCTCTTTATTCATTAACATCTTTAGTTGTCTATTAAGGATTTTAACCGGAACCTCCTCATAAGAAAGGTACTTTTGAAAACCTAGACATTCAATAGGAATAATGGACTCGGGATCACCGATACACTTCTTAAGCATCGAAATATGGAACACTTGATGAAGCAAAGTCAATTCACTAGGCAACTTCAACTCATATACAACCTTGCCAATGTTTTGCAATCATAGGGACCCATTTAGCGAGGACTCAGCTTCTCTTTCTTGTCGAATCTCATAACCCCTTTCATAGGCAAAATTTTAAGATACACTTTATCACCTTCTTCAAACTCTAATTCTCTTCTCCTACGATCCGCATAAGACTTTTGCCGCCTATAGGCTCTTTTTAAGTGATTCCTTATAATATGAACCTTCTCCAAAGTCTTATAAATAAAATAGGGACCCTGAAGTGAAGACTCGCCTACGTCAGACCATCCAATTTGAGATCTACATTCTTACCATACTAGGCTTCATAAGGAGCCATAACTATAGATGAATGGTAACTATTGTTGTAAGAAACCTCAACCAAAGGTAAGTGTTTATCCTAATTACCCTGAAGTCAATTATACAATCCCTAAGCATATCACTACACCATTTTCGGCCTACGGCAACACCACTTAAGTGTAGCCTAAACTAGCAAAAAGTGTGGCCTTTGATAAAAAGGCTACACTTTTGGACATTCAGCAACACTTTTTAGGGGCTGCCCAGAAGAAGCGTAACCTTTGACATTAGGCAACACTTTTAAATGTTGCCATCTTTGGCTACACTTATAAAGCGTAGCCAAATAGGTATAAGGGCACGCTTTGAAGACGTGCATTAGCAACACCTATTTTTTGTTAGACTACACTTAAAAGTGTTGCCTTTTCACATTTATTGGTCACACTTAAAAAGTGTTGCCTTTTATTGGTCATCTGTTTCAACACTTTCAAAGTGTAACTTTTTATCTACCTAGAGCAACACTTACAAAGTGTAACTTCAACATTTATAAGCCTACATGTAGCACAAATATATAAAATATATTTACATACATACAAGTGACCTAAAACACAAAATGACCTAATTAATCATTAAATTGAAGCTATATATTTCAAATAAACTTCGAGAAATATTTCATGTACAACCAAAAGAAAGTATGTGTTGTGTACATATCCATACTTATACATCAATATTCTTAATGTGTACACAATAAATCAAATATGTATTTAAACTTTTACAATAGTTCAAAAACTCTTCTTTATGGAAGCATGCCTTCTACTAGGATGTCAAAAGTTATGGTTATAACATGGATATTCTATAATATAAGAAAGAAAATAGACTTTACTGACAGAAATATTTATATATCGAAGCAGCAGTTACGGAAAGCGTGACGAACCGTCGTAGCCATGACGGTCCGTCGTGCATGTTCGTCATGAAGATCAGAGAAGTAGCATAAGAAACATGCAAGTATGGGACGACGGAGTCCACGACGGCCCGTCATGACCACGACGGCCCGTCATGACCACGACGGCCTGTCATGACCACGATGGCCCGTCATGACCACGGCCCGTCATGACCACGACGGCCTCTCATGACTAAGATGGCCCGTCGTGAGGACCACGGAGGCCCATCGCGAGGTCCACAACGACTCGTCGTGACCACGACGTCCCGTCGCGAGGTTCGTCGACCCAGCTGCATTTTGACAGATTTCCAGCAAATAGAGTTACTATCTATACTTATGGCCAAAACGACTGATGAAATTTGTAAATTTGTAAGTCTAAATTTGTACTTACTTGATGAAATCAGTTCTTCAGCTTCCGTCCTTCAGCTCTTCGATTTTTATTTCTTCGATCCCCAGTTCTTCAGCATCAACTCTTCATTTCGTCGAGCAAATAAAAATCTGGGGAGGAGAATCTTCAACTCAATTCTTCTGTGTTTCAGCTTAGCTACTCAAGAGAATCTAAATGTTTCAAAAGGTTTATAGCTACATAAATGTCAAAACAAATTTAACATGCAAGTTTTGCAGCTCTTACCGTGACAAAATCTTCAGCTCGGAGAAGAGAAAGCTCGGTCAGCTCGATGAGTTTTGCAGCTCGATCTTTAGCTCGAACTTCAGTTCGATCTTCAGCTCGGATAAAAGAAATTGTGAGTTCTTCAGCTCGAGAAAGGAAAGGGAAAGCGTGACTTGAAGGAAATAGCTCCATCTTCAGCACAATATAAGAGAAAGGAAAAGGGAAAGCATGAGTTCTTCAGAAAAGGAAAGGGAAAGGGAGAAGGAAATAGAAAGTCTTTTTGTTTTATTATTGATTAATGGTTATTTTTTTGGCCAATAAAAATGGGAGGGAGTGTTAAAAATATTGGAGGGAATATAATATTTGAGTGAAAAATTTTAAGGCAACACTTATAAAGTGTTGTTTTTTCAATTATAAAAATAGGACATTTTAGAAGTGTGGTCATATATGTAAATAGGTGTTGCCAATTATATCATATTTTGACAACACTTATAAAGTGTATCTTATATTATTAAAGAGTACACTTTTGAAGTGTTGCCAAAATTATTGTAGCTAAAAGTTAAAAATTTTTGCTACGCTTTAAAAGCGTTCCCAAAACTACTTTAGGCAACACTTTACAAGTGTAGTCCAGAATAAGTGTGGTCGTAGGCCTAAAATGGTGTAGTGTATCTTCAAGGGTTTGAATAGTACGCTCCGCTTGACCCTGTGTTTGAGGATTAAAAGCAGTGCTTAAATTCACCTTGGTACCCAACCCTTTTTTTGAATGACCTCCAAAACCTAGATGGAATTGTGCACTATCCGATATGATGGATAACGGAATACCATGGAACTCACAATATCATCTATGAAGATCCTTGCATAATCCTCCGCCAAGTAAGTGGACTTGATGGGAATAAGATGAAAGAATTTGGTCAATCTATCCATAATCACCCACATGGAGTCATATTGATTTTGTGTCCGAGGCAAACCTAATATAAAATCCATACTAATGTTTTCCCACTTCAAAGCAGGGACTTTGATTTCTTGAAGTAGACCACCCGGCTTTTGGTGTTCGGCTTTCACTGTTTGGCAATTTGAACAGTTTGAAACAAATTCCACTATGTCTTTCTTCAAACCTTCCCACCAAACCACTTCTTTAAGTTCATGATACATCTTTGTAGGACCGGATGAATGGAATAAATCGAACCATGAGCTTCCTCAAGAATACAGTTCCTCAAGTCATCAACCTTTGGCACACACAACCTTCCTTGATACCTCAAGACAACATTACCCAAAGGAGAATGACTCATTAAACTTACCAAGAACCCACTCCTTCAACTCAATCAATTTTTTATCAAGGTGTTTCTTAGACTTCACCTCAATCACCAAAGACGATTCGGAGTTGTGATGAACCATAAAACCACCATTCGGACAATCTTCGAATCTAACACCCAATCTAGCCAACCTATGAACATCTTTCACTAGCTATTTCTAGGTTTCATCTACATGAGACACACTACCCATGGTCATACGACTTAGAGAATCCGCAACCACATTCACCTTGCTGGGTGGTAGAGAACAATCATGTCGTAATCTTTCAATAATTCCAACCATATTCTTTGTCGGAGATTCAACACATTTTGAGTAAATACATATTAAAGACTCTTCTGGTCGGTATACACATCAACATAGACACCATACAAGTGATTCCTCCATATTTTCAAAGCAAATACCATGGACACTAGCTAACTATAGATCATGAGTTGGATAATTATTCTCATGCACCTTAAGTTGTCTAGACATATAGGCTATTACTTTCCCATGTTGCATAAGAACACACCCTAAGCCCACTCAGGATGCATCACAATACACAACGAAGCCCTTGTTACCCTCTGGTAAAGTCAACATCGGAGCGGAAATAAGTCTATCTTTAAAGATTTGGAAACTTCTCTCACATGCCTCCGACCACTCAAATTTCATACTCTTTTATGTCAAAGTAGTCAAGGGAGATGCAATGGACGCAAAACCATCCACCAACCTCCTATATTATCCTGCTATACCGAAGAATCTCCGAATGTCGGTTGGAGTCAATGGTATAAGACACTTTCACCGCCTCGGTTTTCCTTGGATCAACCTCAACTCCCTCACTATAGATGATATGACCAAGAAAGGCCACCGACCTCAACCAAAACTCACATTTGCTATACTTGGCAAATAATTGGTTTCCTTAAGCACTTGTAACACCACACTCAAATGTTCCATGTGTTCACCCTCATTTTTCGAATATACCAAGATGTTGTCAGTGAAGACAATGAAAAATGAACATAGCTAACTTTAAAACAACCTATTCATGAGATCAATAAATGTCATCGGGACATTAGTGAGACCAAAGGACTTCACTAAGAAATCATATTGACCATATCTAGTCCGAAATGTCTTATTTGGTATATCCTTACCTCTCACCCTAAGTTGGTGATACCCCAATCTCAAGTCAATCTTAAAAAAGAAGCTTGTCCCTTGAGTTGATCAAACAAGTTGTCAATCTGAGGGAGAGGATACTTGTTCTTAATAGTGAATTTATTGAGTTTGTGATAATCAATGCATATTCTAAGGGACCCATCATTCTTTATCACAAACAATACCGGTGCACCCCATGGATAAATACTAGGTCTAATAAAGCCTTTGTCTAGTAAATCATTAAGTTGAGCCTTGAACTCTTTAAATTTTTCCAGAGCCATCCGATATGGAGGAATTGAAATGGGATTGATATCCGGTAGAAATTCAATACCAAAATTAATTTCCCATTTGAGGGGGGGGGGAGATTTTTGAAGATCATTGGGAAAGACCTTTGGAAATTCCCTTACTACGGGGACTAACTCAATGGGAGGATTTTTGGAGTCTAAATCTTTGATACTTACGATGTGGTATAAACACCCTTTTGAGATCATTTTACAAGCCATAAGACAAGAGATGATACGAACTCTTGGAATAGAATTTCCCCCCTTCCACTCTAAAACGGGTTCATTTGGAAAATTAAATTGGACAATTCTAGTCCTACAATCAATGGAAGCAAAACAATCATGTAACCATTTCATCCCCAAAGTGACATTAAAATCGACCATATCAAGTTCTACTAATTAAAGATAAGTGACTCTATTGGGAAACATTATTGGACAATTCCTATATACCCTCTCTGAAACCACTGACTATCTACCGGTGTAGTTGCCATGAAAGGTTCATTTAGAATATAGGGCAAAATATCAAACTTTCTAGCAATCAAGGGAGTCACAAAAGATAATGCAGCGCCCGGATCAAGTAAAGAATATATATCAATAGAGAAGACTTGTAACATACCGGTCAACATATCGGGAGAACTCTCTTGTTCACCCCTTGAGCGAAGTGCTTAAAAGTGATTCTTTTTTGGAGGATCCATATTAAAACCACTAGCTTGGCTTGCCCACTACCCTTTTCTTGTCCCTTCAAATTTGGGCAATCCCTAACCTTGTGTCCACTCTTGCCATACCCAAAGCAATTTTCCATCTTAACAAGGCAATCACCATAATGATTCGTGCCACACTTTCCACAAGTTGGATTCTTGCTTGTTGAGCTAGTACCTCTTCCCTTTTGAGATTTTTGTTAGACACCCTATCATCAAGAGACATGGAAAATTTTGTAGAAACTTGATTGAAAACCTCTTGTTGAACCTAGGATTCCATTGAATGTCAAGCTTTCCCTTTGAAGAACCACCATCAAATGACCTTGCCCTTTTGTCATCCCTACTCTTTCTCTTAACGCTTGTCTCTTCCACTTTAAGAGAATGAACCATGAGACGAGAAATGTTCATGTTATCATGTAGCATAGCCAAATGACATTCTTTGTTCAAGTCATCTGACATCCCCGTCATAAAGCGTCTCATTTCATCCCTTGGATCGGAAACTAACGAAGGAGTATACGTTGACAATTTGGTGGATTTCAAATAGTAGTTAAGTACACTCATACCTCCTTGACGAATGTTGATGAATTCCTCCACTTTGACTTCCCTCTTCTATCTAGGAAAGAACCTAATAAGAAAAGCCTTCTTGAAGATCTCCCATGTCACCGGTCCACCTCTTAAAGTCCTATTATCTCTCCATTGGACGTATCAAGTTTGGGCCACATCTTTGAGTTGGTAAGTGGCTAACTCGGCCTTCTCACTACTATTAAACCCCAACATTGGAGCCATAGAAAGTAGGGGGATTCATCCTTGTGAAATACCTCAAATGGGAGGTGCCAACATGTTGGTTTCCTCAAGGTACAACCTTCGGGTTAGCTAGGTTCATCATGGCTTGATCTTGAGTAGTGACGACTTGTGCTTGGGTAGTAATGGCTTGGGAAATTTAGAGAAAGGTTGACCTTAATTCCCTATCTGTCGAAGGAGGAGGATTGACCGGAGGTTGATCATCATTAGCAACTTCTTTAAGAGAAGGGACTTGATTGCCTTGGGGAGGAACTCCCGCATTGGCAATCTCTTCATCAAGTCTTCTAGCGGTTGTCCCTCGAGTATTCATTGCCTATAATCACAATAAAAAGATTAATTCTAAGGGAACATAGAGTCAAGACTCTCGAGGCACAATATTGGATTTCCAAGAAAAAGGAAAATTTTCCCAAGCATCTTGTAGTTTCCTATTCATAAGTGTGGCGCGCTTCACAATTATGAATAAGAATCTACATACACGTGGTTAAGTGAGACATCGACTCTAAAGATACTCAAACTCATGCTCTGATTCCATGTTTGTCACATTCGGGGAGCACCCCTTAGACGTAACCGTGTCGTCGTCCTCATCGAGGACTAAGACTAGCTCTTAGCTTACATAATTACATTCACAGGTTAAAAATGTAGAAAAAATTTAATACTTTTGTTCTATCTATAATGAGGTTTACATAGACCTCTCGCATACACATAATATATATATTCATATAGAGTGTACTTAGACACTTCGTATAAGAAGATTACATAGTCTTATATTATTATTGTGCATACACACACACACACAAACAAACACACACACACACACACATATATATATATAAGATATAACATAGACTTAAAACCGGATGTCTCATCTCATAATCATCTAAATCAGAGTATAAAAATTGGGCATAGCACATACATCAATACAATAAACGCCACATATAGGCTATAGAATCATTAGCACTCAAATGGAAGAAATGAACATATTGTCTTTAAGACTAATCAATATCCAAAGCTAGAAAATTGCATTATCCTTGAAATAGTGAGGACTTGCCCAACATGGAGAGTGAGAATTCCAAGACTTCATTGAAAAGTCGTAACAAGCGATTCAACGACCGTAACCTAAAATGTTGGGGAAACAGAAGAAAACGAGGATAGCTCATCACTTGTACTAAGTGTAGGACCATATGCATACACATATAGTAATCATGCCAAAAAGGAACATTTCATTAAAGTATGGAATTTACTTTGAAGAGCCTTATGAACATTCAAGAACCAATACAAGTCAAGAGTACATATTTTTATGTCATAGCCATGTTCACCACAAGTTAACCAATACTAAGTCTAATCAAGTCAACATGAATATCAACATAATTGAGCACATAGTCACGACAACTCTATCATCAAGTCATAACATTAACAAGCATGTATAATAGTTTATCACTCATGAACCTTCATTAAGTCCACTAGTGCGATGACTAAGCAAAGCCCCATAACCTTACTCAATCAAGTAAACCTAACAAGAACCATGATCAATGTCCAAGTTTACATACTATACCATTTAGATAAACCATCATCATCCCTTAGCAATATAGATCATAGACATGATCACAATTGAAACCAATGTCATATAGTGTCATCAACATGTAAGATCATCATACACACATCATTCATACTTATAAGCATATACATTCATAAGAACATCCTTCTAAGACTTTCCTCAAGGCTAACTAGTGCAATGTATAGGTATAGTCCCATACCCCTGCCTATACTAAGTGAAACCTCTTAAGTCATCCTAGTTAGAGTCAACTTTATTAATTCATTTTACATTCGAGAACATCTTGCCTTAACTTACATAGACTACATGAACCCATGTGGAATCCATTTTCATGGAACCCTACACCAAAAGAACGTGGAGTAGTTTCCAAGTAAGAACAAAAACGTGAATATCGCATCTACGTGGATCCACTAGCTAGTATTCCTATGGGGACAACATTGTTCAAGAACTAGTAGATATAGTTGGGACCCTCTTTATGCTACATGCATTATTAGTATCGAATCTCATGAGTACAATAGTGAAACTACCTTTCCTATGTGCGAAAGGACAATCCTCACTCTAGTTCTCTCGGTGCTGAGCTAGAGTCCCTTTTGAAATGTCTTTAATTCATTTATTAATCATCATACCTTAATGTAGGTCATAGCATCTACCCATTATATAATCATCAGTATCATAGCTGAATAAGAATTGCATGAGTATTGTCCTTTCATTACAATTCATACATGTGAGGTTAGTACATTTACATATCACACCATAATAAGGGACATTGTTAAGTTATGACCATCCTTATAACATTTACATATTTTCCAATAACTCACAAACCATAGTTCAAGACATTTCAATTCAATATTATACAAACCCTATCAATCTTAATGTATGTTATACATAAATACAACATCATCACTTAATCACAAGTAATCACAATTGAAGTAAAGAATTGAGATTATAAGACTCACCTAATCTCCTTCACAATGTCATCATCAAGGTCTTACCATAAACCCTCCAATTCAACTCAAAAATGGGTGTAATATCATCACACAATAGTAACAAACATAATAATGAACTCAATTGAATCACTACACAACGATTCATCACTAGTTCATAGCCTAGAATTAGAGACTCAGGTCAATTACTCAAGAACTAGCATAATTGAATTACAATAAATCACAATATACTCATAATTGGCATAATAACAACCTAGTATAGCAACTCACACACTAACCAAGCCAATTGTATTAATACTATTCAATTCAATTCAAGATCAATACCTAGGGTTAAGGGGAAAAGATAATCTTCCAAAAACTAGGTCAATACATCAAGAATTAGCATAACGTAACCATAATAAATGTTAATCTACTCACAATAACCAAAAGAAATCATAAACAAAGCAATTCACTCGATCAATTTCTAACTAGAAGAAAACCCATGTAAAACTCTTCTTTTTGAAATTATTTTGGAGAAACCTTTTGGGGAAAGATTTCCCAAAGGTGAATGGAATCTCATACATTACTAATTGATGATGTTTTTTGGAGAAAAATGATCATTTATCAGCCCTAGAACCCTCCTTTTCTATGTCTTAAATGGGGTTTCTTTGGGAGAGAGTAAGAAGATAGAAGGAAGAGCAATTTGGGTTTGGAAATTATGACGGTTAAGTTAGTTTAATTAGGTTAGGGTCTTTATATAGGTCATTAACTAAATTAATTATAACTTTATTAACCCCTACAAAATTAACTAAACACCTAATTAATTGATTTAACTTATCATAAAACCTGCAGTTGAAACAGTCTTCACAGAGGACACCCCGACCCACGCCCCGTTTGTCAATCGACGGCCAAGGGACTAACCGTCCTGCTGGTCCGTCGTTTTGGTAAGAATTTTTCAAAATGATCCCTTGGAAAAATTGACTGAGTGTCCATTGATGGTGGCCATCGATACCCCGTCGACTGGACCACGAGTCGTCGATGGCTAACATAGGTTGACACTGCCTCGTGGCAGCTTTTAGCCACATTTGCAAAGGTCCTTCACAAGGGCCCTTGATTGGTCCTTGGGGAGTCGTAGCTGTACGTTTCAACTATAAAATAACTCTAATTCGCGTTAGCCACCTTACCACCAAATTTCATCATTTTCTGACTCTTGAAACTTAGTCAAATATGCTAAGGCACACTAGCTCCTCTTGAACTAGTTTCCAGACGTAATGGCGTTCCTTGACGTTTTGATTCTAAAACTTCCTAAATGACTTATATATATTGTGATTGACTTTAAAAAATGTTAAAACTCTTAGACTCTCATGTTAGGCTCTAGATTGCTCTTTAGACTTTTGGAGTATCACACTTTTCCTTATCTTTAA
This sequence comes from Solanum pennellii, assembly GCF_001406875.1. Classification (NCBI taxonomy): domain Eukaryota; kingdom Viridiplantae; phylum Streptophyta; class Magnoliopsida; order Solanales; family Solanaceae; genus Solanum; species Solanum pennellii. The sequence goes on along the minus strand of NC_028639.1, from coordinate 39,222,627 downwards.
GGATTTGAAACTTTCTATTTTTGAGAAATTGAAAGTGGGTATTAAATATTCTTCAATCTGTGTATTTTTAAAGACGAAATTAATTTTATCCAGTTGATGGAAACATAATTTAGCAATGATTTTTGCTTTTTATATTGTCTAGCTGACACCCCAATTCTTGGGGTGTCATTATGGATTGGTTTAACTTATGGGAATTTCTAATTGATAATGTAAGTATTTGTAAAGTGATTCTAATTAGTAATTGTGGTTTAATTCAAAGGGTTTTATTTGTAAATGCAATTCTAAATTTGTATTTTTGTCTTGCTCGAGAGAGAGGTTTTACAACCAAGATTATTGATTTAATGGTTTGTGGGTATTGGGATGTTATGGATTTATGGAGAGAGAGTGAATCCTAAGCCTTTTTCCACATATTCAGCTCGAGAGGGTGAATTGACTAAAGTGTAGGTTGTTCTCAATTGTTTCTTGTTAGTGTTGGAGAGAAACTAATTTGATACGAGGTAAATTGTCCGAGGGAAAGTTTATTCCAATTTAAGTCTAGCTTAGTCACTGATTTATAGCTATTTACTATTAATTGCAATTATCCATTAGTCTACCTTAGCATATAATCTAATCACATCACAAGAACCCCTCTCATTACGTGTTAATTAGTGTTATTTTCTTGGTTGTAGTTGATAGTTACAGTCAAAACACCTTGTTATTTGACACTTGTGCCACCCCCTAATTTGAACTATCCTTTGTTTTAAATGTTTATTCCTATGGTTATTTGAACATATTTGTACTTTACTGTTGAATCTTAAACACGTACCACTCCCTTTGGCAACGATCCCAACCTAAATGGTTGGGTAATATATTGACTAATGATCATTCACACTTAGAATGGGATTTAGTGTCTTTTATAGCAGTATTTGACTAAAATAGTGCCTCTACCGAGGAGTGGTGTTGTTTGAGATTCTTTAGTTCAGTTGAATTTTGTTCTTGTTAATTATAGTAGAACTTAATTCATTATAGTTTTGTTTTGCTTGTTTGTGTCTTAAAGTAGGAAGTATGAGTGTGAATAGAAGCAATGTAGCCAAGTAGGCCATTAATATGACATCTTCAACCTCAATGATATTAACGAACCTAATGTTAATAACCACCATCTTATGGACGGAATTGATGCAATTTGCTTGCTTTGGGCCGAAGGGGGCGCGGTGTTCCATATCACCAGTACTATGTTGTAGCTCATGCAATTTAAGGGCTGTTCAGTTGTTTGGCTCATGAGGATCTTCATGAGTATATTAGAAATTTCGTGGATTTTTGTGGACAAGTCTCCTCCAAGAATGTATCCCAAGAGTCGATCTGGTTGAAGTTGTTCCTATTATCTAGGGTTTCCTGACACCAGATTCTACATATTAGCTCATTTGGTCTATGAAAGTTAAGGAAAATATTCCCAAAAGTAAAATGAATGTAATAATGTAAACTCTAACTAGCATGACTTAAGTGGTTCATCTTAGTATCGGTAAGGATATGTGCCTATACCTATGCACTGTACTAGTCTTCCTTGAGAGATGTCTTAGGAGGATGTTCTTATGCTTTTGTAACTCTAATGAAATGCTAATGTTGACTCTGCATGTCGATGACCTATATGATGTTAGTTTCACTTATTTCAATGTTATTTGTCTATGTTGCGATATGATTATGATTACTCATGATGCTATGTTATATGAAGTTAGAGATATCTTGTGATCTTTTGTTAGTTAACTTGGTTGTGTGAGGTTATGGGACTTCACTTGATAATTGCAATTGTAAGCCTGGTAATGTATTCTGAGTAAGGGTCTTGCATATGTAGTAATGTTATGAACTATTATACATACTTGTTGTTATGACATTATGTTGGAGTTGTTTTAGATTATGTGGTCTAAAATTCTACTACACATATTGAATTTATTTTACTTTATGATGTTCGTCTTGTATTGAATATCGTCTTGTCTTGATTATGTGTCTATTGTTTTCTTATGTGTTCTTGAATGTTCATAAAGGCTTTTCAAAGTAAATTAGTAAGTTTTGAACAAATGTCCCATTAAGCATGATTTCAATGTTTTATGTGCATATGTTTCCATACATAGTACAAGTGGTGTACTAACCCATTTCTCTATGTTTTCTACAATATGTAGGTTCCGATCATTGCGTTCCTAGAAGGCAAATTGAAGAGAATGGGAATCTTTTCTCCTAGTGTTGGTAGGTTCTCATGTTCGGGGATGATACCTATTTCTACATTCTAGGTTGAAGTTGTATTTTCATAAGGACATTGTTCTTTCCTTTATTATTTGAATATTGATGTAATCCTTTATTGGCACGTTGATTTTTTATCGGCTATGTCGAAGATTTCTACTCGCTTAGATGGTTCAATATAAGGTGAAGTATTAGACTAATTCCTATGTATCTTATGTTGTATAAAGGATCAGACTATATATGCCTCATATGAGGGGACTTTAAGTGAACTCCACATATTGTATGCGAGAGGCCGAGGTAAACCTCACTATATAGCTATATACAAAAAGTTTTAATTTCCGCACTTTTTAACCTATGAAATGTAATGAAGAATGATAAGAGGCTATTCTTGGTCCACTCTGAGGACGACAACGCCGTTTGCTTCTAGGGGGTGCTCCCTGGTCGTGATACAAGTGTAATTAAACGACGAATGTTCCCAAGTGGGGGATATTATAAGGTCTCTCAAAATGAATTAAGGTGCCTAGAGCCTCTTATTTTCCTAAAAAGATTAATAATGTGTTAAATAAGTGTTTTAGAGCATATATGGGTGATTTGAAGTGGTTTGGAGGTCATACATTGAAGAACATCTAGGACGTTTGAAAGTTAGTCCTTAGAAGTGTTAGTGTGTTCATGTGCATATTGGCATGTTTTACGTGTTTGTTAGTACGATACTCGTTTGAATTAGTGTTGTGAGTAGACGTCAAGGCATGTGTTAGACTAAAGGCTATTTGATTGATAATGGTTGAAGGTGCTTGAAAAGATCCAAGCCAAACTGGGCAAGCCTTAGCCAAAGAGCCAAGGCTTCCCCATGATTGGAAACTGACTGCCTCATCTTTCACGGACCACTTCATGGGTAGTGGTCTTGAACACATATCGTGAAGGTGGTCTTGGAAAGTATTTGGTGAAATGTGAGTCAAGGCAATTGGCCAAGCTACTACCCAACTTCCACGAGCCACTTCACGTCCTGTGGTCATGACCTCACCTCCTTAAGCTTTTGATGGAAATGCCTTAGCCATGGGGGGCTTGGCAATCCAAGAAGTCTACTGCCTAGTGGACCACAAAACGTATACTTGGTCGTGAACCACCTTCACGGGCAGTAAAGGTGGCCGTGGTCCCTGTCGGGACTGCCTTAAATAGTAGATTTTAAATAAATTGATTTTAATTAATTATCAATTGGGGTTGATTTTAAATGGTTTATATATTAAATATAAATAGTTTAAGGTCTTTGAAAAATTCATAAAACAATTATTTTCAATACCCCAAGTTCTTCTGTCTAACCCAATGAAGAAGAAGGAAGCCATGGAAATTGGAGTTGAAGGTTTTTAAAGGCTTTCTCCTACAATTACGTGGTCTGTTCTTCATGTAATGATATATGGTGATCCTTCATCCGTAAAATCTTTTCAATGAGATTTTATAATCAAATCTTCAACCTTTCATTCTACCCATGGGTTCATTCTAAAAATTATTTCAAAAGCATTATGATAATGAATTGATGATTAGCTTATTTTTTTAACATTATTTTTAATCCAATTTCATGATGAACACATGATCCCTCCAATTTCTCAATTAGCCTATATTGTAAGTATTGCGATCTTCATGTTATGTTAATATTAGGATGATTCATTATGATGAAATAATTATAGATAGTGTCTTCTATGTGAATTGATGATGAATTATGGATAATTCATCAATAAGGATCCAGGTTTGGAGATTTTGCAAGTTTGATCTATATTTCTCTACTTCCTATACAATTGATGATGTAGTGTACATAATGTGATCTTTATCCTATGATGATGGAATTATGATTTCATTTATGTAAATGTATCTTGATCTACAGGTTTATCCATGAATTGTTGATAAATTATGGAAATTCATCAAAGATTAGTGAATTAGTAAGATTGTCCTATTTCATCTACTTTTCTATAGAATTGATAGTTTTATTGGCCTTGTATGATATTATCTGGTATGGTCACCTTACGGTGGCGGTGTTTACTTTATTGTTAACCTCTATATGTTTTGATCATGGCCTTGAAGGCAAGTGTGTGATTTAGGAAGTGTGGTTATAATGATAGCATCTATGAAGTAGCATGCCTACTCTCTTAATCTAGTATTATGTTCTAGGTGTATTCATGATCTCTCCTCCATGTGAATGATAATGTTAGGGTTAGGTATGGGCTAGGTGATTCCATTGATAATGTGATGATGCTGAATGACCCTACATATGTACCCCTATATTAATGCGTGATCTTAGCAAATGTAGGAGTATAGAATGCAAATGTAGAAGTTGTCTTATCTCCTTTGGTATAATGTGGTGTGTGCTCTATTCATTGATTTGTATTGTGATCTTAAGAGGGTGGATGACTTAGTATTTTGTCTATATCCATTATGTGATCATGTTGCCCAATGTACACACACACCTCATCCATGCTTATAAGTGGTATACGTTCACGGTGTCCAGTGAAAGGATAGTTCTCATATGTACTAATGTCTACTACTATGCATGTTAAGTATACGTCCATGAAGTATGATATGTATTTTTACTTGGATGACTTGCTAGGTTAACTAGAATAGGTATGGGTATGGGCTTTGTCTATATGTTGCACATGTTTACCTTGATGGAATAGTACCTAAGTGATTTCTCTATATAGATGACTATGAATGCATGATTAACCTATGAAGTCAAAAATATGTTATGATGAATTATGATCATTTAGTATCTAAATGTGTTTATGTGAAAGGACTTCCATGTAAGTATACATACACACATATGAATGTATATAATGAAGCATGCATCATAATCTAGTAACGAGGGAGCCTCTTGAAAGGTATTCTCAATTGTACTCTAAACTACATTATGCTTGAATATGCTATGTCCATGTGAAAGGTTTTCTCACATGAATTAGGTTGATGAAAGGATATTGTCATCTATAACCTATGAGTTAAGCATATGAGGGGATAATTATCCTAAAGACATTTTTATGAAGTAAAGATAATAAAAACTTTTCAATAAGGGGAACGTATCTTAGCATCGAGTGAACTTGACCAAATGAGAGGTTCCCTTTTATGATGTGGAAGGCTTGTTCACCAAATGATCGCATGAGATGGAAACTATAATGTGTAAGGGCATATATAGGGTTTCAATATACATCTCCTAGTTCCATAACTATGTTTCCACCATAGGACATAACAAGTGGATCCACCTAGATGCTAGTATGATTTTAATGTTCTACCTTGGCAAGTAGAGCACCTCATTTGGTGTGGGTAACCATGACACCAAGTACCATATTTGGCTTACATGGTCTCATTGTCGGTTAAGGCTGGGATTTTACTAATGTAAAATTGACAATGGAAGTAATGTAATGAACCCTAACTAGGATAACCTAAGGGAAGTTTCTTAGTGTAGGTTAGGTTATGGGACTTTACCTATGCATTGCACAAGTCACTCCTAAATGAAGTTCTAGGAAGGTGTTCTATATGTATATGACTATGTATATGTCTTATATGCATGATATTACGGTGTTGACCTAGTTGTATGATAATAGGCTTGGTATGAGTCCTATGATGTCTATATGATGATTTCTTACCCTATATGTGTAACGTTGGTATTTTTGACTATAAGATGAAGGTCTAACATGGCATGTATAAAGTTGGCTATACTTGTCTTGATTATATATGTAGTAAATGTTGCTTGTGGTCTCTTTGTGAGTTTACTTAGTATTGTGAGGTTATGGGGCATCACATTCACATTCCATTGGTAGGCTTATATTTGGATTGTGATTGAAGTCTTGTTATGTCCTTATTAAGTGAAGTCCAACTATATTATTTTTGACTAATGGCTCTTATGTTTTTATTGATAGTGTTGACTTAGGTGATGTCCTGGAATAAGTTTTATATTAGGTTCATACATTATGTTGATTTATATGTGAAGCTTGGATTGTTATGATATGCTATGCCTCTATTAATATGCATATGTGTTTTTGTTAATAAAGATTATGTGAATGTTCACCTTGGTGACCTGAAGGTGATGCTTGAGTGTGGAGGGTGAAATGGGATACTGTTCATGCACTGCACCAAGTATCCCTAGAGGGTTACTTGGAAGATAAGGAGTTAGGGTAAAGGCAGGTTACTGTGTATGGAATGCTAAATGTGCCTTAAATTCAATGTATGACATTATATTAAGATATGACCATTGTAAATGTCTATATGAAATATGTGATGTATATTGTATAATTGTGACAAAGTTTATGAAGTTTGTTTCAAAAGGCATGTTGCATGATTTCACTGTAAAATGTCCTATTTAAATGCTTGTTTTTGCATGGTTTATACTTAGTGAATTCTTGTACTAACATCATTCTTCTTAACCTTTTTACAAAAAATGTAGGATATGGATTCTTAAAGGATGTCTCTAAAGTGACGGGCTTGACATGTGTTCCTAAGCTGAAGAAAGGGATCCTTATGATTCAAGCATTTCTATGCCATATTTATATTAAAAGTTATGTAATAGCTTATCTATTGTTAATTATATGTTGATAAGGGACGTGTCCCTATTTTACTTTATTGATGTTGAGTCTAAGATGCCAAAATATACTTGGAGTCTAACTATGTATTATGACTTATATTAACGTAATGAATGTATGTCGGGGTCTCGTAGGTTAAGTCTTGTTTTGATGTCCCATATTTACTGAAGCTAATTAAATTATTTAGTTACTTAGGTGGTTAATTAAGGGTTAGAGGTGTATAATTATGTTAGTTAAGTAACTATATAAAGAACTAAACCTAGTTAAACTAACACAACTCACTTCAATTCCCAAACTCAAAACCTCTAACTTATCTCTACTTTCTCTCTCTATTTCCCAAGACTCCATTGAGGATCAATTCAAGGAAATAAGGTTTCTAACATTCAACTTTATCTCCATCAATCTACATTAATAGAGAAGGTATGGAAGCTCTTCACCTTTGGTACTCCTTTCCCCAAAGGGTTCTTTCAAATTGATTTGAAAAAGTTGATAAAAACATAGGTTTCATTCCTAATCCGAAATTGATCTTTCAAGTTGTATTGTTATTAGTTTATCTTTATTATTATGGATATTATATGATTGATTATTTTTGAATTAGGGTAGTTCTTCATGTTAGACCTAGTTCTATAGAAGAGATCATGAATTGACCCTATTTCCCTAACCTTAGGTTATGAATTGATGTTGAAATGAATAGTGATGATGCAATTGAACTAGTTCTTGTGTTAATTACTATTATATGATGTTAAAAAGAATTTTAATGGATAAATATTGTTGGTTAATGGTAAGACCATGGACGAAGTCTTGTGAAGGAAAATTGGTAAGACCTATGATCTTGAATCCTTACTTCAATTGTGATGGCTTGTACTTGATGATGATGTTCAATTCAAGTATTAATTGTGGTTAGATTAAAAATGTGATGCAATGATGATTGTGACATTATGATTTTAATTGAAATGTCTTGATAATATTCATTGTGACATTATGAGTAAGGTATGATGATATAAGGATGATTGTGAATCACATATGTTCCTTACGAAGATATGATGATGATAATGTGTTATTCCCACATACGAGAGTCGTATTTAAAGGAAATTATCATGCAATTATTAATAAGCTTACATTATGAATATACATAGGGTTAGCTCCTATGACCTATACAAAGCTATGATGATTAATAAAGCCTTAAAGACATTTCAAAAAAGTACTTTAGCATAGCACCGAATGAACTAGTTACAAGAGTTGTCCCTTCCCGATATGGGAAGGTAGGTTCACAATGATTCTCATGAGATAGAGATTACAATGCAATTGTGCATAAATAGGGTCTTAAGTATGTCTCTTAGTTCTTGAACTATGTTGCATCCATAGGAATACTAGCTAGTGGATCAACCTAGAATGCTATGTTCATGTTAAGGTACTACCTTGGAAAGTAGACAACTTCTTTCGGGGTAGGAATCACACGGGATTTTAGATTTAGGTCATGTGGTCTAGTCAGTTAAGGGAATCGTTCCTGAAAGTAAAAAAGTAGTAATGAAGTTAACACTAACTAGGGTGACTTAAGGGGTTTGGCTTAGTCTAGGTAGGGGTATGAGACTCTACCTATACATTGCACTAGTTTCTCTTGAGGGAAGTTATAAGAGGTTGTTCTTGTGTTCTTATAATGTAAATTATATGCATATGTTGGCTTTACATGTTGATTCCCTATATGATGTTAATTTCACATATGAACACGACCAATTAGTCTATATTGCTAAATATGACGATGACTACTTATGATGTTATATGATTTGAAGTTAGACATTGCTTGTGATCCTGTGTTGGGTTTACTTGGTTGTGTGGGGTTATGGGACTTCAATTGATCATTGAACTTGTAAGCTTAGTAATGGCTTATGGGTAATGGTCTTGCAAATGTTGTAATGTTATGAACTCTTTGTCACTAACCCAAAGTACCCCCTAGAAGTTAGGGAGAACCCTCATTTCGTGACCGGGCGTACTTGACCCTTTGGGGTCTTGTAGAAGACCCTTTAACTATCGTTCATTACATAGGACATAAAAAATAGTGTGGATTTAAACCATTTCATGAATAAATTAATAAAAAGTAAATATTTCATAAATACATAAGAAATCTCATCATCACAATCCAAACTTAAGACAAGACATAATAACTTAGGGACACGACCCTTTACATTAAAAGATAAATACATAGTAAGTCTTAATAATAAAACTAGGAAACAATAGACTATGTCCTCGAATATATGAGGACATACCAAATCTTGAGAGTGTAAATTTCCCAAGCTTAACCTTTGAATCTTCCAAATATCCTTCAACCTATACTTATAGAGTATAGAAAAGTATGGGGTAAGTACAAATAATGTACTAAGTATGTTATATGCAAAAACATGCAAAAAGGGACATTTTAGTAAAATAACATTTAGTGCCACTTAAGTAAAATATTCATGATTTAAGGAGTAGAAAAACAAAAGAAATCTCATAATTTTAGAATTTATAGAAAACATTACAGTAACATTAAGGACATTACAGTGACATTAAGGACTTCACAGTGAACTCATTACTCTGAAGAGCATAGTCCAAGTCATGTGAATCCTTTCTCTTCAAGTTTCCCTAACCCAAGTTATCCTAAGATTCCCTAAAGTAAGGCAAGAAGGGAACTCCCATACAACCGCTTCAAGTCATACCAAAAGGATACTTAAGACCACAAACCATAGGCTTACTTCGTAAGGAAAATCAAATCCACACTCCTAGCTAAACAAGTACCAAACATACATTCATACGAACTTCATGTAAGTACCCTTATCCAATAGTACTTATAGGTCACACTAAGTGCAATGTGAGAGTAGAATCCCATACCACTACTCCCACTTAGTACTCCTAATGGCTTCCCATGAATTTGAACACTTTACAATGACAACCAAATTTACAGTAAACTAGACCAAACATTATAGTGAACTAAAAAGACTACAAAAATAGTGAACATCCAAAGTATTGCCAATAAGGAATAAGCATCATTTCCGTAGGAGTTTCCCTTCAAAGGTCATCCTTAGATTCACTATGCTAAGACATGAAGGAAGTACTCACATACCTCCTTCAATACACACCAAAGCGATCCTCACGATTTCCTCCCTTTTGGCATACTCATCTCGGGAGAACAAGCACCCACTCAATAGCAATACAACAGAAGAATACCCAAAAAAACACCAAATTCTTCCCTTTATAATGCCTACATAGTGCAATGAGTAGATAGCGTCCCATACCACAACCTACCCTAAGTAGTACACACTTTTAGAAGGTTTGGCACCATGTCTTCCTTTTCGGAAGGTCCTACCTAGTGCAATGGATAGATAGCGTCACATACCACCACCTACCCTAAGTAGCACATTCTTTTAGAAGAGTTAGTTCAGTTAGTCTTTTTGTGGGAGTTAGCTTAACCGACATAGACCATGAGAGCTAGACATGAAATCCCGATATTAACTCCTATCGAAAGAGGGATCCTCACTTGCCTAGAGTAAGGTCATTCTTTTTAAATTTTTCATGGATTTTCCAATAGCTACATCTATGCGGGTGCATAGTTAAGGGATAAGAAAATTTCTACTAAGTAACTCATTCTCTACTAACGTGGAGTAATCATCTCAAGAGGTACATTGGAATGCAACATCTCAACTCACGAAGTGTAACCAACTCTCCTTCTTATCTTTTTGGTGCTATAAATAACCCCCACAGATTCTAAACATATCAAACTATAGGTTAAGGATTACTAGTGAACACCACATCTCAACTCACGAAGGGCATCATCCTCCGAACTATCTTAGAAATCTCTTAGGACGCAGTGAGGTTGCTACTAATATTTTCATCTCAACTCACGAAGAGTGTTCACCCCAAGACTCCTCTACTTGCTCAACTTATCTTGATACATTCATTTAGGTGTGTGTGTATATAATGAGCACATCCTGCATATAAGCATCATTTCATTAACATTAGTTTCTATACATGCTTTAGACCTACTTTCGTTAATTTACACACTTGACATGCTTCACAAAGTCATATACTTTGCTTAGGCACAATACAAGCCAAATATACAATTTAACCTCAAAAAACACAAGACAAGACATATCTTCAATATCACTGATTTCATATACTAGGCCTTCAAAGCCACACTAACAAAATGTATTCAGTAATATAAAGTTCTTCAAATAAACATCGCCACCAAGAAGGTGGACCATACAACTCAAGAGCAATTTATCATAAGGATTACACAATTAAGGAACTCAACATTTAACCAAACCATCATAACCCATAACAAATTTCTCAATATTTCATCATACTAAGGACCTTAGTTCAGTAGCTAAAACAAAATAACAACATAAGAAAACCAAACTTCATACCCTACATACACGTGCTCATTTAATTCATTTCTTAAGCTAAAAGTTTGAAATATGCATATAGAAGAATTCATTAGGGTTGTAACATGAAAATCATCAGTTCATACAAGAATAATATAGTTAAATAATAAGAACACCTTAACAAGAAGACACATACAATAATAAACATAGTTAAATCATTAGAACAACTTTACAAGAAGACAAATGCTTAAAATCAAATGTAGAAGGAATTTAAGTTTGAAAACCCTTTCTGAAATCCTTTGGAAATGACTACTTGAAAGTAAGAGGGTTAAAGGATGGATACCATACCTCAAAGAAAAGGAAATCCACTAAATTTTGTGAAGATACACGTCCAAACTAGCTCCTTCTTTCCCTCTTTGAGTCTTAGCTCTAACTGTAACTTTGAGAGAATTTTCTTTAGAGAGGGAGTTTTAATATTTGAAGTGAGGGGTCTTATCTAGGTATAGGGCTTAAAACTAACTTAATAAAACATAAAAACACTAAAAATATCATCCTAGGGTGATAAAAGACATCGATTGAATTTACAAAACACCCTAAGACTTAAAAGGTAGCATTGTAGCTTTTGCGACAGCCACAATCGACAGACAAACCAACTGTCCGTTTGTCAAGCGACGGGCCGTTGGTGATGTCTCGTGGGTTGGGGCTGAAACTCCCCAACTTTCAGAGGTTCTTTTCCGAATGAAGGACCAGGTCGACGAGTCGTGGCCTAGTAGACTGGCCGTTGATTGGACACTCTTTTGGCAGTGTTAGTCCAGGTCTTGGGCCCTTCATCTATGGCCCCTTGTGGGTCCTAGGTGGGGTCGTGCCGGAATTTGAACCCCTAATCTAAGATTCTAAGTCTTAGGAACACCTCACATCAATTTCAAGCAAAACGAACACGTAAAACTCACTGAAACACAACAAGACGTAAGAACGCTTTCTAAGACATATCTTCCGAACGTAATGGACGTTCTTGCACGTTTGACCTAAAAACTTAACCAAACATCACACACTTCCTAACAACATTAAATTAACTCATTTAAACAAAATAACTCAAGAAACACTCACAAGACTCTAGTTCACCTTAGTTCGTTTTAAGGTGTTACATTCTCCCCCACTTAGAAAAATATTTGTCCTTGAATGACATTAAAACTTCAAGAACAACAAGTATTCACTTAGAATCACATATCACATTAAAGCCAAAACTCAAATACTCAAAATGAAAGCATCAACTAGCAAGGAGCATTATTTTACACTTTCAAACACTTAGCAACATAAGCACTCTTAGCACTACTTAACCAACTTCAAAACTCAACGTTAACCTTATTTTATGGAGGAACTATCTTCTACAATATTAATCATTCTCATATACAAAGCGTTTTCAAACATTGAAACTTCAATTCAAGACAAGTAAATTTTTTAAAAAAATTGAGAAATTTTACAGTGAGCATTCACTGTATCACTGTTAAGCATTCAAAATTATTCAAAAATTCATTCTTTGAGAAATTCATCAATATGACATGATCATATGAACTATAAAACCATATAATAATTTCATATCATACAAACAACAACCATAAATATTTAAGACTTACCAAGACCATCAAATCCTAAATAATTGTCCTTCGTAGCTCCCATCCCATAGGAAGGGTTCTTCTTTGGAGCATTAGGTTCTAGGGAAGCTTTATTGACGTCTTTCCCTCTTGCTTTTATGTTAGGGCAATCCCTCATCTTGTATCCGTTATTACCACATGCAAAAGAACAATCCTTCCCGCAAGACACCTACCCAAATGTTTCTTCCCACAAGTATGGCATCTAGTCCTCTCAAAAGAATGGCCACCATGTTGGGAATTTTGATTTGGAGCCCTATCCTTTTTTCCCATGGAAGAATCTATGTGATAGAACCTCTTCTTAGGCTTTTGGTGACTAGAATTATCCGACCTAGCCTCTTACCCTCTTGCCTTATCTCCATAATTTTTGACTCCTCAATTTGTTGTGCATAGACCATGAGCATAGTAATATCCATGTCATTAAGAAGCATTGCCGTATGACACTCTTTCTCCACCATGCTAGACACTCCCATCACAAATTTGTTCATCCTAGACCTAGGGATGGCTACCATAATTGGGGCATACTCAGAGAGTTGGGTTAATTTGAGAGAGTACTCTTGCACACTCATTCCACCTTGACAAAGATTCATGAATTCAACCATCTTCTTCTCTCTCCACTCTAGGGGAAAGAAACTATCTAGAAACGATACTTTGAATTCTTCCAATCAACCAGACCTCTCTCTAAGGGTCTCTCAACCCTCCATTGCTCAAACAACACTTGAGCCACATCTTTGAGTTGGTAAGAGTCTAACTCTAATTTCTCCCTAGGGGTCACACCCATAGCATCTACCACTTTGAAACCTCATCTATTAAACCTTGTGGTTCTTCATCAACCTTAGTGCCATGAAAAGTGGGAGGGTTCATCCTCATGAAATACCGAATTCTAGAAGCGGGAGTACTAGCATTAGGTTGGGGCCCAACTCCTTGGTAAGCTTGAGAAACAAAGTGATTGTTGATGACATAAGCTTCAGCCATGATGAGTTGGGTAAAGTTCATTAGGGAAGCCCTCAACTCCGCATTAGTTATATCTCCTTCAACAAAAGGATCTTGAGGCATAGGAGGCACTTGAGTCCCTTGAGTCTCTTTAGGTTCCGGACAAAATTGAGGTTCTTGAAGGGGAACCTCCTCATTGTCTTCCTCTAGACCAACAATAGCAACTTGGTTAACATGGGGAGGGATCCTCTTATTAGCTACACCTCCCTCCTCCGTTCTATCATTTTATGTCCTCGTATTCATTTCCTTTTAACACAAAGAGAAGAAGGTTGAGAAAAGACACCTTATATGACTCAACTCTGAAGCAGGATATTAGAATAGAGAAGAAAGTGATACTTCTATCATTCTATAGACTCTTGTCCATGGATGTGTTGCGACTCACAGAAATGACTAAGACACTACTAGATGTGGCTTGTGAGACTTTTGGAACCTAAACTATTTCCTATAATCTTATACTCTGATACAAAGTCTGTCATGACCCGAAAGTACCCCCTAGAAGTTAGGGAGAACCCTCATTTTGTGACAGGGCGTACTTTACCCTTTGGTGTCTTGTACAAGGCCCTTTAAATATCGTTCATTACATAAGACATGAAAAGTTGTGCGGAATTAAACTTTTCACCAATAAATTAATAAAAATGAAATCTTTCTAGTTAAGACATATTATCGTCACAAGCAAAACTTAAGACACAACATAATAACTTAGGGACACGGACCTGTACATTAAACAAATACATAATAAGTCTTAATAATAAAACTAGGAAACAATAGACTATGTTCTCGAATATACGAGGACATACCGAATGTTGAAAGAGTAAATTTCCCAAGATTCACCTTCGAATGTTCCAAAAAGCCTTCAACCTATACTTATAGAGTATAGAAATTTATGGGGTTAGTATAAATAATTTACTAAGAATTGCATATGCAAAAAGGGACATTCTAGTAAAATATCATTTTATGCCACTTAAGTAAAATATTAATGGTTTATGAAGTAGAACAAAATAAGAAACATCATTTAAAAATTAATAGAAGAATCTCATAATTTTAGAATTTATAGAACACATTACAGTATCATTAAGGACTTTATTGTGACATGAATGACTTCATAGTGAACACATTAAAGTGAAGATCATAATGCAAGTCATATGAAAACTTTTTCCCTTGATGTTTCACTAACCCAAGTTATCCTAAGATTCCCTAAAGTAAGTGAAGAAGGGAACGCCCATGCACCCCATTCAAGTCACACCAAAAGGATCCTTAAGACCACCAGCCATAGGCTTACTTCGTAAAGGAAATAAAATCCACACTCCTAGCTAAAAAAGAACCAAACATACATTCATACAAACTTTATGTAAGTTCCCTTATCCAATAGTACTTATAGGTCACAGTAAGTGTAATGTGAGAGTAGCATCTCATACTACTACTCCCACTTAGTGCTCCTAATGGCTTCCCTTTAATTTGAATTGTAATACCCCAAAATGATTTAGGGTATGTAAATCATAACATGTATGTAATGAGTTAGGGTGTTTAGAGGCAGTGTGTAAAGTTTGAAGTTATTTGGATGTCGAACGTCAAGGGATGACCAAAATGTTCGATGACTAGTCGCCAATGTGCCTCATGTGTCCATGTGTGTCATGATATTATTAAGTAATAGAATGAGTTAAAATTATTTTTAAATATGGTATATGATGTTTCGAGATGTTTGAAGGTCAAATAACCAAGAACGTCCAAGGCATTCGAAAGATAGCCCTTAAGACGCTCAACCTGTGTCTCGATGGGGCCTAGCCTTTTTGGACGAGTTGAAGGTGTTTGATTTGGGTGAAAATTATATGGAAGGTATAAAACTTTTTAAGGGTTGTATTTATGTTGTAAAAGTCTAGGTACAACTTCTAAAGTACCCCGCAAAAGGCCCCACAAGAAGGACCCAAGGCTGGTCGAGGCACTACCTTGGCAGTGTCAATCTACAGACCAAACAACGGCCAGTTGGTCAACCAACGGCCCATAGGTGATGTCTAGTAGATTTGTACTTATCTTGGGAAGGTCTCAAGCCAAAAGTTTTCAGAGGACGAAACAACGGAAGAAAATGCACAGCCCGTCGACTTACCAACAGCCAATAGATGGCTCCATTGATGATGGACTGTAAGTTACTGTATGTGTCTGTTTTAACTAAGAGATGAATGCGCAATTAACCCCACGTCCTAACTGACTTTATTAGGTTAATTTAGCTATACTAGGGTGCATATAAGTCATCTAAAATCTGATAAAACCATTCTCAAATCCCTCTCCACGATTAAAAACTTTTCCTCAAAAAATATTCTCTCTAGAAGCTCCTGTAACGACCTTTTTAGTCGTTTTGAGCAGCAGATTTTATTTCTGGAAAAACTGTGTGAGTCGACGGAACCCACGACGGACCGTCATGGGCACGACGGGCCGTCGAGGGGGTCTCGTTCCAAAAGACTTAGACTTCTGAAATTTGGGTACTGAAATCGACTCTCTGAACTTGG